>NW_027002170.1:0-37500 GCF_036934945.1 Oncorhynchus masou masou
GAGCCCAGTGCCCTTCGACCCTCTGCCACCTTTAATGCCCGTGTGTCAGTCATTAAGACAGGAAGTAACTGGGGTTATTAATTGTCCACACCTCCATGGAACAGAGAGCAGGGGGTGGAGAGGGACAGAGAGCAGGGGCTGAGAGGGACAGAGAGCAGGGGCTGGAGAGGGACAGAGAGCAGGGGCTGAGAGGGACAGAGAGCAGGGGCTGGAGAGGGACAGAGAGCAGGGGCTGA
Organism: Oncorhynchus masou masou; assembly: GCF_036934945.1. Classification (NCBI taxonomy): domain Eukaryota; kingdom Metazoa; phylum Chordata; class Actinopteri; order Salmoniformes; family Salmonidae; genus Oncorhynchus; species Oncorhynchus masou. The sequence goes on from NW_027002170.1 coordinate 237, forward strand.
GAGGGACAGAGAGCAGGGGCTGAGAGGGACAGAGAGCAGGGTCTGAGAGGGACAGAGAGCAGGGGCTGAGAGGGACAGAGAGCAGGGGCTGAGAGGGACAGAGAGCAGGGTCTGAGAGGGACAGAGAGCAGGGGCTGAGAGGGACAGAGAGCAGGGGCTGGAGAGGGACAGAGAGCAGGGTCTGAGAGGGACAGAGAGCAGGGGCTGAGGGACAGAGAGCAGTTGAGAGGGACAGAGAGCAGGGTCTGAGAGGACAGAGCAGGGTCTGAGAGGAATGGAGACAGGGCTGAGAGGGACAGAGAGAGTGGGGGCTGAGAGGGACAGAGAGCGGGGGTTGAGAGGGACAGACAGCGTGGGGCTGGAGAGGGACAGAGAGCAGGGGCTGAGAGGGACAGAGAGCAGGAGCTGAGAAGGATGAGAGCAGGGGCTGAGAGGGACAGAGAGCAGGAGCTGAGAGGGACAGAGAGCAGGGGCCAGAGGGACAGAGAGAGCACAGAGGGACAGAGAGCAGGGGCTGAGAGGGACAGAGTGCAGGAGCTGAGAGGGACAGAGAGCAGGGGCTGAGAGGGACAGAGCAGGGTTGAGAGGGACAGAGAGCAGGGGCTGAGAGGGACAGACAGCAGGGGCTGAGGGACAGAGAGCAGGGGCTGAGAGGGACAGACAGACAGGCTGAGGGACAGACAGCAGGGCTGAGAGGGACAGACAGCAGGGGCTGAGGGACAGACAGCATTGGCTGAGAGGGACAGAGAGCAGGAGCTGAGAGGGACAGACAGCAGGGGCTGAGAGGGACAGACAGCAGGGGCTGAGAGGGACAGACAGCATTGGCTGAGAGGGACAGACAGCATTGGCTGAGAGGGACAGAGGGCAGGAGCTGAGAGGGACAGAGAGCAGGAGCTGAGAGGGACAGAGAGCAGGGGCTGAGAGGGACAGAGAGCAGGAGCTGAGAGGGACAGAGAGCAGGGTCGGAGAGGGACAGAGAGCAGGAGCTGAGAGGGACAGAGAGCAGGAGCTGAGAGGGAGCAGGAGCTGAGAGGGACAGAGAGCAGGGTCGGAGAGGGACAGAGAGCAGGGAGCTGAGAGGGACAGAGAGCAGGGAGAGGGACAGAGAGCAGGAGCTGAGAGGGTAGCCTGAGAGACAGAAATGTACTTACTATGACTGTGATACTGTATGTGTTTGTCTCACCTATCTTACTGTAAGTCGATCTGGATAAGAGCATCTGTTGAATGACTAAAATGTCATGTGAATGGAAGGTCTCACCAAGTGAATGATGTTAATCAGACAGGTGACTTGTTTCAGGCTGGTCATCAGGAACAGTTACAGTCCTCCACAACTGTAGTGATCACGCCACTGACTTTCTAATGTTCTACTCAGAACAGTACAGTCACTGAATGGGTCAAAACTGGCACACACACATCTGGTTTTCTAATTAGCTGCCTAATTAGAAAACCTATAGTTTTCAGTCCAGGCCCAGTTCTTCCTACCTATAGCCTACCCTCTGTCAGACACTCTATAGTGTTATACTGAGGAGGGAGGGAGGGAGGGAAGGAGGGAAGGAGAGGGGAGGAAGGGAGCACAGCTGGCTGTGTTGCTGCAGACTCAGAGCACCAGCTGCAGACACTTGTGTAGAAACTGCCACCAGGTGCTCAGGATTTCACGCTCTTTCCTCCTTCAGTGGGTGGCTGCCTGGGCGGTGTGCTGCTGAACCGTTACCGTCTCGCGTTAACACCCCTGCCACCGACTGTTCCCACCTCAGCAGAGCATAGCCCACGGAGCTAAAGGCTGGAAAGTCAGCTGACTGGGGAGAGATGAAAGCCTCTGCCTTGCCTGAGCATAGCGTGTAATGTCTTATGAACTCCAACAGCCTTCTTATGACAAATAAAACCTCCTATATAATCACAATACTTTTATGGGTAAGACAAAGGATTGCAATGTTTTAAAGGGACAAAATAAATATATGCCTTTTTCAGTTGCGAGTGCCGTCTAGAAATGTAACTAATTCAGCTATTCAGCTATTGAGGTGACAAAATATAGCTGCATGATTCTCCAGCTGCATTTCTAGGGAATGAGGCCAACATTAGATCAAATGGGGACAGATCACCACAGAGTCATGGCAGTGTTTGTAAATGATTCAGCTGTGTTGGTGTATTGACAATTGAAAATGTGTTATGAAGAAAATAGTGTCCTGTACACAAAAAGTAAAACATATTGTGCCTGGTACATATTTCTAGTAAGCAATTTGTGATACTGTGTTGTGACACTGTGTTGTGATACTGTGTTGTGATACTGTGTTGTGATACTGTGTTGTGATACTGTGTTGTGATAATGTGTTGTGATACTGTGTTGTGATAATGTGTTGTGATACTGTGTTGTGATAATGTGTTGTGATACTGTGTTGTGATACTGTGTTGATAATGTGATACTGTGATACTGTGTTGTGATAATGTGTTGTGATACTGTGTTGGATAATGTGTTGTGATACTGTGTTGTAATACTGTGTTGTGATAATGTGTTGTGATACTGTGTTGGAAAATGTGTTGTGATACTGTGTTGTGATAATGTGTTGTGATACTGTGTTGTGATAATGTGAGGTGATAGTGTGTTGTGATAATGTGTTGTGATACTGTGTTGTGATAATGTGTTGTGACACTGTGTTGTGATACTGTGTTGTGATAATGTGTTGTGATACTGTGTTGTCATACTGTGTTGTCATACTGTGTTGTGATAATGTGTTGTGATACTGTGTTGTGATACTGTGTTGTGATAATGTGTTGTGATAGTGTGTTGTGATACTGTGTTGTGATAATGTGTTGTGATAGTGTGTTGTGATACTGTGTTGTGATAATGTGTTGTGACACTGTGTTGTGATAATGTGTTGTGATAGTGTGTTGTGATACTGTGTTGTGATACTGTGTTGTGACACTGTGTTGTGATAATGTGTTGTGATAATGTGTTGTGACACTGTGTTGTGATACTGTGTTGTGACACTGTGTTGTGATAATGTTGTGATACTGTGTTGTGATAATGTGTTGTGACACTGTGCTTTTAGATAATGACTGACCCAGGAAATAACACCAACTGCCCTCTTAAACCTCTCTGACGTACCATCCCTTAGAACCATGTAATCACTGAAAGAGAACTGCTGTCCCTCTCTATCTCGATATAAAACAGATCATATCTGGATGGAAATGAGTGTCTAAAAGAAAGAGAGAAACACTACCCTCAGCTGAGTCGGCCAAAATTCCGTGGAAAAGAGAGGACATATTTTCACTCTGTCTCTCCTCCTCTGCTGTCCCATCTCTCCTGCCTCCCCCATCTCCATGCCAACCTTTTCCCATCCCCAAATCTCTCATATATCTAATCATGGCCGTTTGAAGCCTATCTGGGACATAAACACACAAAGGAAGTCTTTAAACCTGTAATCACAGCACTGTCCAATGCTGCAACACAACCCGTGTGTGTGTGTGTGTGTGTGTGTGCGTGCGTGCGTGCGCGTGCGTGTGTGTGTGTGTGTGTGTGCAGCCCAGCCCTAGGCTGGATCCCTGTAGACAACTGCTAACAATTAGACCACTCAGTGGCTCAGCGTCCACAGCCCAGCACCGCCCCCGCTTGTTTATAATGTCATCCAACGTCCAAACAGTCGAAACCTTGAGAGAAACAATATACAGTGGGGGAGAACAAGTATTTGATAACCTGCAAAATCGGCAGTGTTTCCTACTTACAAAAGCATGTAGAGGTCTATAATTTTTATCATAGGTACACTTCAACTGTGAGAGACGGAATCTAAAACAAACATCCAGAACATCACATTGTCTGATTTTTTAAGTAATTCATTTGCATTTTATTGCATGACATAAGTATTTGATCACCGACCAACCAGTAAGAATTCCGGCTCTCACAGACCTGTTAGTTTTTCTTTAAGAAGCCCCCCTGTTCTCCACTCATTACCTGTATTAACTGCACCTGTTTGAACTATTTACCTGTATAAAAAACACCTGTCCACACACTCAATCAAACAGACTCCAACCTCTCCACAATGGCCAAGACCAGAGAGCTGTGTAAGGACATCAGGGATAAAATTGTAGACCTGCACAAGGCCGGGATGGGCTACAGGACAATAGTCAAGCAGCTTGGTGAGAAGGCAACAACTGTTGGCGCAATTATTAGAAAATGGAAGATGTTCAAGATGACGGTCAATCACCCTCGGTCTGGGGCTCCATGCAAGATCTCACCTCGTGGGGCATCAATGATCATGAGGAAGGTGAGGATCAGCCCAGAACTACACGCAGAACCTGGTGAATGACCTGAAGAGAGCTGGGACCACAGTCTCAAAGAAAACCATTAGTAACACACCATGCCGTCATGGATTAAAATCCTGCAGCGCACGCATGGTCCCCTGCTCAAGCCAGCGCATGTCCAGGCCCGTCTGAAGTTTGCCAATGACCATCTGGATGATCCAGAGGAGGAATGGGAGAAGGTCATGTGGTCTGATGAGACAAAAATAGAGCTTTTTGGTCTAAACTCCACTCGCCGTGTTTGGAGGAAGAAGAAGGATGAGTACAACCCCAAGGACACCATCCCAACCCTGACGCATGGAGGTGGAAACATCATTCTTTGGGGATGATTTTCTGCAAAGGGGACAGGACGACTGCACCATATTGAGGGGGGTGGATGGGGCCATGTATCGCAAGATTTTGGCCAACAACCTGCTTCCTCAGTAAGAACATTGAAGATGGGTCATGGCTGGGTCTTCCAGCATGACAACGACCCAAACACACAGCCAGGGAAACTAAGGAGTGGCTCCGTAAAAGCATCTCAAGGTCCTGGAGTGGCCTAGCCAGTCTCCAGACCTGAACCTAATAGAAAATCTTTGGAGGGAGCTAAAAGTCCGTATTGCCCAGCGACAGCCGCAAACCTGACGGATCTGGAGAAGGTCTGTATGGAGGAGTGAGCCAAAAATCCCTGCTGCAGTGTGTGCAAACCTGGTGAAGAAATACAGGAAACGATGGTCTCTGTAATTGCAAACAAAGCTCTCTGTACCAAATATTAAGTTCTGCTTTTCTGATGTATCAAATACTTATGTCATGCAATAAAATGCAAATTAATTACTTAAAAATCATACAATGTGATTTTCTGGATTTTGGATTTAGATTCTGTCTCTCACAGTTGAAGTGTACCTATGATAAAAATTACAGACCTCAACATGTTTTGTAAGTAGGAAAACCTGCAAAATTAACCTTTATTTAACCAGGCAAGTCAGTTAAGAACAAATTCATATTTTCAATGACAGTCTAGGAACAGTGGGTTAACTGCCTGTTCAGGGGCAGAACAACAGATTTGTACCTTGTCAGCTCAGGGGTTTGAACTTGCAACCTTCCAGTTACTAGTCCAGCGCTCTAACTACTAGTCTACCCTGACACCCCAAATACTTGTTCTCCCCACTGTACATCTGCTAGATGAAACTCAAACTGCCCAGGCCTGGCCCAAACTATTAAAGTAGGATTTTCTTGGTTGGTATAGACATGAAACTGACACAGGAGAGGAGAGAGACATGAAACTGACACAGGAGAGGAGAGCAGAGAGACATGAAACTGACACAGAAGAGGAGAGAGACATGAAACTGACACAGGAGAGGAGAGAGACATGAAACTGACACAGGAGATGAGAGAGACATGAAACTGACACAGGAGAGGAGAGAGACATGAAACTGACACAGGAGAGGAGAGAGACATGAAACTGACACAGGAGAGGAGAGAGACATGAAACTGACAGAAGAGGAGAGAGACATAAAACTGACAGAAGAGGAGAGAGACATGAAACTGACACAGGAGAGGAGAGAGACATGAAACTGACAGAAGAGGAGAGAGACATGAAACTGACACAGGAGAGGAGAGAGACATGAAACTGACAGAAGAGGAGAGAGACATAAAACTGACAGAAGAGGAGAGAGACATGAAACTGACACAGGAGAGGAGAGCAGAGAAACATGAAACTGACAGGAGAGGAGAGCAGAGAGACATGAAACTGACACAGGAGAGGAGAGAGACATGAAACTGACAGAAGAAGAGAGAGACATAAAACTGACAGAAGAGGAGAGAGACATGAAACTGACACAGGAGAGGAGAGAGACATGAAACTGACACAGGAAAGGAGAGCAGAGAGACATGAAACTGACACAGAAGAAGAGAGAGACATGAAACTGACACAGAAGAGGAGAGAGACATGAAACTGACACAGAAGAGGAGAGAGACATGAAACTGACAGAAGAGGAGAGACATGAAACTGACAGAAGAGGAGAGAGACATGAAACTGACACAGGAGAGGAGAGAGACATGAAACTGACAGAAGAGGAGAGAGACATGAAACTGACACAGGAGAGGAGAGAGACATGAAACTGACAGAAGAGGAGAGAGACATGAAACTGACACAGGAGAGGAGAGAGAGATTAAACTGACACAGAAGAGGAGAGAGACATGAAACTGACAGAAGAGGAGAGAGACATGAAACTGACACAGGAGAGGAGAGAGACATAAAACTGACAGAAGAGGAGAGAGACATGAAACTGACACAGGAGAGAGAGCAGAGAAACATGAAACTGACACAGGAGAGGAGAGCAGAGACATGAAACTGACACAGGAGAGGAGAGAGACATGAAACTGACAGAAGAGGAGAGAGACATAAAACTGACAGAAGAGGAGAGAGACATGAAACTGACACAGGAGAGGAGAGAGACATGAAACTGACACAGGAAAGGAGAGCAGAGAGACATGAAACTGACACAGAAGAAGAGAGAGACATGAAACTGACACAGAAGAGGAGAGAGACATGAAACTGACACAGAAGAGGAGAGAGACATGAAACTGACAGAAGAGGAGAGACATGAAACTGACAGAAGAGCAGAGAGATTAAATTGACAGAAGGGGAGAGAGATTAAATTGACAGAAGAGGAGAGAGATTAAATTGACAGAAGAGGAGAGAGAGATTAAACTGACACAGAAGAGGAGAGCAGAGACATGAAACTGACAGAAGAGGAGAGAGACATGAAACTGACAGAAGAAGAGAGAGACATGAAACTGACACAGGAGAGGAGAGCAGAGAAACATGAAACTGACACAGGAGAGGAGAGCAGAGAGACATGAAACTGACACAGGAGAGGAGAGAGACATGAAACTGACAGAAGAAGAGAGAGACATGAAACTGACACAGAAGAGGAGAGAGACATGAAACTGACACAGAAGAGGAGAGAGACATAAAACTGACAGAAGAGGAGAGAGACATGAAACTGACACAGGAAAGGAGAGCAGAGAGACGTGAAACTGACACAGAAGAAGAGAGAGACATGAAACTGACACAGAAGAGGAGAGAGACATGAAACTGACAGAAGAGCAGAGAGATTAAATTGACAGAAGGGGAGAGAGATTAAATTGACAGAAGAGGAGAGAGATTAAATTGACAGTAGAGCAGAGAGATTAAACTGACAGAAGAGGAGAGAGAGATTAAACTGACACAGAAGAGGAGAGCAGAGAGATTAAACTGACAGAAGAGGAGAGAGAGATTAAACTGACACAGAAGAGGAGAGCAGAGACATGAAACTGACAGAAGAGGAGAGAGATTAAACTGACAGAAGAGGAGAGAGAGATTAAATTGGCACAGAAGAGGAGAGCAGAGACATGAAACTGACAGAAGAGGAGAGAGATTAAAAGAGAGTGCAGAATGCTTTGATATTCTTTCTTTTTGGGACAAATTGCATTCAGTCCATTTCCTGGTATCCCCCTCCACGCCTTCTGCCCATCTGTGTGTGTGTGAGCATAATCTCTCTCTATCTCTCCTCTGTACCCTGAGAATGTCCAGCCGTGGGTTATTGCTGCGATGTGAATTCATTATAAACACTCTCTCTACTAAATAGATGGCACTGTTTATTTAAATGTGTCCCTCCCCATGTCCATGTCTATGAGGTCAGCACTATGCTTTTCTGATTCCGGGGACATAAAATATACATTGTGTGAAAAACTTGATTGTTCTGTGTTGAGTTGAAGGATAGACAGATGGACAGACAGACAGAGACAGACAGACAGACCTTGGTCTGTATGCGTCTGGAAGTCTGTATATTGATGGGACTCAGTACAGTATCTGTCAACTAATCTCATCTAACTGGGACAGGGGGGGATGGAATTATGTGTGTCATATTTATTTACCTAGCCTAATAATCTCATCTAACTGGGACGGGGGTGGGAGTATGTGTGCCATATTTATTTACCTAGCCTAATAATCTCATCTAACTGGGACTGGGGGATGGGATTATGTGTGCCATATTTATTTACCTAGCCTAATAATCTCATCTAACTGGGACTGGGGGATGGGATTATGTGTGCCATATTTATTTACCTAGCCTAATAATCTCATCTAACTGGGACTGGGGGATGGGATTATGTGTGCCATATTTATTTACCTAGCCTAATAATCTCATCTAACTGGGACTGGGGGATGGGATTATGTGTGTCATATTTATTTACCTAGCCTAATAATCTCATCTAACTGGGACTGGGGGATGGGATTATGTGTGCCATATTTATTTACCTAGCCTAATAATCTCATCTAACTGGGACTGGGGGGTAGGATTATGTGTGTCATATTTATTTACCTAGCCTAATAATCTCATCTAACTGGGACTGGGGGATGGGATTATGTGTGCCATATTTATTTACCTAGCCTAATAATCTCATCTAACTGGGACTGGGGGATGGGATTATGTGTGCCATATTTATTTACCTAGCCTAATAATAGCATCTAACTGGGACTGGGGGATGGGATTATGTGTGCCATATTTATTTACCTAGCCTAATAATCTCATCTAACTGGGACTGGGGGATGGGATTATGTGTGCCATATTTATTTACCTAGCCTAATAATCTCATCTAACTGGGACTGGGGATGGGATTATGTGTGCCATATTTATTTACCTAGCCTAATAATAGCATCTAACTGGGACTGGGGGATGGGATTATGTGTGTCATATTTATTTACCTAGCCTAATAATCTCATCTAACTGGGACGGGTGGATGGGATTATGTGTGTCATATTTATTTACCTAGCCTAATAATCTCATCTAACTGGGACTGGGGGATGGGATTATGTGTGCCATATTTATTTACCTAGCCTAATAATCTCATCTAACTAGGACTGGGGGGGGGTAGGATTATGTGTGCCATATTTATTTACCTAGCCTAATATTATCTTCTAACTGGGACTGGGGGATGGGATTATGTGCGCCATATTTATTTACCTATCCTAATAATCTCATCTAACTGGGACGGGGGGGGGGGGGATGGGATTATGTGTGTCATATTTATTTACCTATCCTAATAATCTCATCTAACTGGGACGGGGGGATGGGATTATGTGTGTCATATTTATTTACCTAGCCTAATAATCTCATCTAACTGGGATAGGATTATGTGTGTCATATTTATTTACCTAGCCTAATAATCTCATCTAACTGGGATAGGATTATGTGTGTCATATTTATTTACCTAGCCTAATAATTTCATCTAACTGGGATAGGGGGTGGGATTATGTGTGTCATATTTATTTACCTAGCCTAATAATCTCATCTAACTGGGATAGGATTATGTGTGTCATATTTATTTACCTAGCCTAATAATTTCATCTAACTGGGATAGGGGGGGTGGGATTATGTGTGTCATATTTATTTACCTAGCCTAATAATCTCATCTAACTGGGATAGGATTATGTGTGTCATATTTATTTACCTAGCCTAATAATTTCATCTAACTGGGATAGGGGGTGGGATTATGTGTGTCATATTTATTTACCTAGCCTAATAATCTCATCTAACTGGGACGGGGGGGATTATGTGTGTCATATTTATTTACCTAGCCTAATAATCTCATCTAACTGGGATAGGATTATGTGTGTCATATTTATTTACCTAGCCTAATAATCTCATCTAACTGGGACTGGGGGGGGGGTAGGATTATGTGTGTCATATTTATTTACCTAGCCTAATAATCTCATCTAACTGGGATAGGGGGGGATTATGTGTGTCATATTTATTTACCTAGCCTAATAATATCATTTAACTGGGACGGGGGGGGGTGGGATTATGTGGGTCATATTTATTTACCTAGCCTAATAATATCATTTAACTGGGACGGGGGGGATGGGATTATGTGTGTCATATTTATTTACCTAGCCTAATAATATCATTTAACTGGGACGGGGGGGATGGGATTATGTGTGTCATATTTATTTACCTAGCCTAATAATCTCATCTAACTGGGACGGTGGATGGGATTATGTGTGTCATATTTATTTACCTAGCCTAATAATCTCATCTAACTGGGACTGGGGGATGGGATTATGTGTGCCATATTTATTTACCTAGCCTAATAATAGCATCTAACTGGGACGGGGGGGTGGGATTATGTGTGTCATATTTATTTACCTATCCTAATAATATCATCTAACTGGGACGGGGGGGGGATGATTATGTGTGTCATATTTATTTACCTAGCCTAATAATATCATCTAACTGGGACGGGGGGGGGGATGGGATTATGTGTGTCATATTTATTTACCTATCCTAATAATATCATCTAACTGGGACTGGGGGATAGGATTATGTGTGTCATATTTATTTACCTAGCCTAATAATATCATCTAACTGGGACTGGGGGATGGGATTATGTGTGTCATATTTATTTACCTAGCCTAATAATATCATCTAACTGGGACTGGGGGATGGGATTATGTGTGTCATATTTATTTACCTAGCCTAATAATATCATTTAACTGGGACGGGGGGATGGGATTATGTGTGTCATATTTATTTACCTAGCCTAATAATTTCATCTAACTGGGACAGGGGGGATGGGATTATGTGTGTCATATTTATTTACCTAGCCTAATAATCTCATCTAACTGGGACTGGGGGATGGGATTATGTGTGTCATATTTATTTACCTAGCCTAATAATCTCATCTAACTGGGATAGGGGGTGGGATTATGTGTGCCATATTTATTTACCTAGCCTAATAATATCTTCTAACTGGGACTGGGGGATGGGATTATGTGCGCCATATTTATTTACCTAGCCTAATAATATCTTCTAACTGGGACTGGGGGATGGGATTATGTGTGTCATATTTATTTACCTAGCCTAATAATTTCATCTAACTGGGACGGGGGGGGGATGGGATTATGTGTGTCATATTTATTTACCTAGCCTAATAATTTCATCTAACTGGGACGGGGGGGGGATGGGATTATGTGTGTCATATTTATTTACCTAGCCTAATAATCTCATCTAACTGGGATAGGGGGTGGGATTATGTGTGCCATATTTATTTACCTAGCCTAATAATCTCATCTAACTGGGACTGGGGGATGGGATTATGTGCGCCATATTTATTTACCTAGCCTAATAATTCCAGCAGCTGAGCAACTAACTGGAGAGACAGGATGAGGAGAGAGTAGCCTGCACCTAGCTGACATGCACATTACAATCCTTTATTTGGGGTATAGAGAGGGAGGGGTAGAGCGAGAGGGTAAGGAGAGACAGGATGAGGAGAGAGTAGCCTGCACCTAGCTGACATGCACATTACAATCCTTTATTTGGGGTATAGAGAGGGAGGGGTAGAGCGGGAGGGTAAGGAGAGACAGGATGAGGAGAGAGTAGCCTGCACCTAGCTGACATGCACATTACAATCCTTTATTTGGAACCACATCATTTGTCACAGATGCAGAGTGCAGAGATCCTGAGTTAATTGATTCTCTCACACACACAAGCACACGCACACACACTCCCCTGCACACGCCCATGAAAACACTCTCATAACGGGGGCTTATCGAATAGAACAGATTTGCTGTTGAGGGAGGAGGGAGGTAAGATGCCAGGCTGAGGTCTAACTGGATTAGTAAGAGGGATAGGTAGATAGAGGTCTAACTGGATTAGTTAGAGGGATAGGAGGATAGAGGTCTAACTGGATTAGTTAGGGAGGGATAGGTAGATAGAGGTATAACTGGATTAGTTAGGGGGATAGGTAGAAAGAGGTCTAACTGGATTAGTTACAGGGATAGGTAGATAGAGGTCTAACTGGATTAGTTAGGGTGGGATAGGTAGATAGAGGTCTAACTGGATTAGTTAGGGGGATAGGTAGATAGAGGTCTAACTGGATTAGTTAGGGGGATAGGTAGATAGAGGTCTAACTGGATTAGTTAGGGGATAGGTAGATAGAGGTCTAACTGGATTAGTTAGGGTGGGATAGGTAGATAGAGGTCTAACTGGATTAGTTAGGGGGATAGGTAGATAGAGGTCTAACTGGATTAGTTAGGGGGATAGGTAGATAGAGGTCTAACTGGATTAGTTAGGGGGATAGGTAGATAGAGGTCTAACTGGATTAGTTAGGGGGATAGGTAGATAGAGGTCTAACTGGACTAGTTAGGGGGATAGGTAGATAGAGGTCTAACTGGATTAGTTAGGGATAGGTAGATAGAGGTCTAACTGGATTAGTTAAGGGGGATAGGTAGATAGAGGTCCACTCATTAGTTAGGGGGATAGGTAGACAGAGGTCTAACTGGATTAGTTAGGGGATAGGTAGATAGAGGTCTAACTGGATTAGTTAGGGGGGATAGGTAGATAGAGGTACACTCATTAGTTAGGGGGATAGGTAGACAGAGGTCTAACTGGAGTAGTTAGGGGGATAGGTAGATAGAGGTCTAACTGGATTAGTTAGGGATAGGTAGATAGAGGTCTAACTGGATTAGTTAGAGGGATAGGTAGATAGAGGTCCACTCATTAGTTAGGGGGATAGGTAGACAGAGGTCTAACTGGAGTAGTAAGGGGGATAGGTAGATAGAGGACCACTCATTAGTTAGGGGGATAGGTAGATAGAGGGCTAACTGGATTAGTTAGGGGGATAGGTAGGTAGAGGTCTAACTTGATTAGTTAGGGGGATAGGTAGATAGAGGTCTAACTGGATTAGTTAGGGGGGATAGGTAGATAGAGGTCTAACTGTATTAGTTAGGGGATAGGTAGATAGAGGTCTAACTGGATTAGTTAGGGGATAGGTAGATAGAGGTCTAACTGGATTAGTTAGGGGGATAGGTCGATAGAGGACCACTCATTAGTTAGGGGATAGGTCGATAGATGACCACTCATTAGTTAGGGGGATAGGTAGATAGAGGACCACTCATTAGTTGGATAGGTAGATAGAGGACCACTCATTAGTTGGATAGGTAGATAGAGGACGACTCATTAGTTGGATAGGTAGATAGAGGCCCACTCATTAGTTGGATAGGTAGATAGAGGACCACTCATTAGTTAGGGGGATAAAGGTAGATAGAGGACCACTCATTAGTTGGATAGGTAGATAGAGGACCACTCATTAGTTAGGGGGTAGGTAGATAGAGGACCACTCATTAGCTAGGGGGCATAGGTTGATAGAGGACCACTCATTAGTTAGGGGGATAGGTTGATAGAGGACCACTCATTAGTTAGGGGGATAGGTAGATAGAGGACCACTCATTAGTTGGATAGGTAGATAGAGGACCACTCATTAGTTGGATAGGTAGATAGAGGACCACTCATTAGTTAGGGGGGATAGGTAGATAGAGGACCACTCATTAGTTGGATAGGTAGATAGAGGACCACTCATTAGTTGGATAGGTAGATAGAGGACCACTCATTAGTTGGATAGGTAGATAGAGGACCACTCATTAGTTAGGGGGATAAAGGTAGATAGAGGACCACTCATTAGTTAGGGGGGATAGGTAGATAGAGGACCACTCATTAGTTAGGGGGGATAGGTAGATAGAGGACCACTCATTAGTTAGGGGGAGAGGTAGATAGAGGACCACTCATTAGTTAGGGGGGATAGGTAGATAGAGGACCACTCATTAGTTAGGGGGATAGGTAGATAGAGGACCACTCATTAGTTGGATAGGTAGATAGATGACCACTCATTAGTTAGGGGGGATAGGTTGATAGAGGACCACTCATTAGTTAGGGGGTAGGTAGATAGAGGACCACTCATTAGTTAGGGGGATAAAGGTAGATAAAGGACCACTCATTAGTTAGGGGGATAGGTAGATAGAGGACCACTCATTAGTTAGGGGGTAGGTAGATAGAGGACCACTCATTAGTTAGGGGGATAGGTAGATAGATGACCACTCATTAGTTAGGGGGATAGGTAGATAGAGGACCACTCATTAGTTGGATAGGTAGATAGAGGACCACTCATTAGTTGGATAGGTAGATAGAGGACCACTCATTAGTTAGGGGGATAAAGGTAGATAGAGGACCACTCATTAGTTAGGGGGATAAAGGTAGATAGAGGACCACTCATTAGTTAGGGGGATAGGTAGATAGAGGACCACTCATTAGTTAGGGGGATATAGGTAGATGGAGGACCACTCATTAGTTAGGGGGATAGGTAGATAGAGGACCACTCATTAGTTAGGGGGATAGGTAGATAGAGGACCACTCATTAGTTAGGGGGATATAGGTAGATAGAGGACCACTCATTAGTTAGGGGGAGAGGTAGATAGAGGACCACTCATTAGTTAGGGGGATATAGGTAGATAGAGGACCACTCATTAGTTAGGGGGATAGGTAGATAGAGGTCCACTCATTAGTTAGGGGGATATAGGTAGATAGAGGACCACTCATTAGTTAGGGGGATAGGTAGATAGAGGACCACTCATTAGTTGGATAGGTAGATAGAGGACCACTCATTAGTTGGATAGGTAGATAGAGGACCACTCATTAGTTAGGGGGATAGGTAGATAGAGGACCACTCATTAGTTAGGGGGATATAGGTAGATAGAGGACCACTCATTAGTTAGGGGGATAGGTAGATAGAGGACCACTCATTAGTTAGGGGGATAGTTAGATAGAGGACCACTCATTAGTTAGGGGGATAGGTAGATAGAGGACCACTCATTAGTTAGGGGGATATAGGTAGATAGAGGACCACTCATTAGTTAGGGGGATATAGGTAGATAGAGGACCACTCATTAGTTAGGGGGATAGGTAGATAGAGGACCACTCATTAGTTAGGGGGAGAGGTAGATAGAGGACCACTCATTAGTTAGGGGGATAGGTAGATAGAGGACCACTCATTAGTTAGGTGGATATAGGTAGATAGAGGACCACTCATTAGTTATGGGGATAGGTAGATAGAGGTCCACTCATTAGTTAGGGGGATATAGGTAGATAGAGGACCACTCATTAGTTAGGGGGATAGGTAGATAGAGGACCACTCATTAGTTAGGGGGATAGGTAGATAGAGGTCCACTCATTAGTTAGGGGGATAGGTAGATAGAGGTCCACTCATTAGTTAGGGGGATATAGGTAGATAGAGGACCACTCATTAGTTAGGGGGATAGGTAGATAGGTAGATAGAGGACCACTCATAGTGTAGATAGGTAGATAGAGGTCCACTCATTAGTTAGGGGGATAGGTAGATAGGTAGATAGAGGACCTCTCTTTAGTTAGGGGGATAGTGTAGATAGGTAGATAGAGGACCACTCATAGTGTAGATAGGTAGATAGAGGACCTCTCTTTAGTTAGGTGGATAGGTAGATAGGTAGATAGAGGACCTCTCTTTAGTTAGGGGGATAGGTAGATAAGTAGATAGAGGACCTCTCTTTAGTTAGGGAGATAGATGTCCACTCATAGTGTAGATAGGTAGATAGACGACCACTCATAGTGTAGATAGAGGACCACTCATAGTGTAGATAGGTAGATAGAGGACCACTCATTAGTTAGGGGGATAGGTAGATAGAGGACCACTCATTAGTTAGGGGGATAGGTAGATAGGTAGATAGAGGACCACTCATAGTGTAGATAGGTAGATAGAGGTCCACTCATTAGTTAGGGGGATAGGTAGATAGGTAGATAGAGGACCTCTCTTTAGTTAGGGGGATAGTGTAGATAGGTAGATAGAGGACCACTCATAGTGTAGATAGGTAGATAGAGGACCTCTCTTTAGTTAGGTGGATAGGTAGATAGGTAGATAGAGGACCTCTCTTTAGTTAGGGGGATAGGTAGATAGGTAGATAGAGGACCTCTCTTTAGTTAGGGGGATAGGTAGATAAGTAGATAGAGGACCTCTCTTTAGTTAGGGAGATAGATGTCCACTCATAGTGTAGATAGGTAGATAGACGACCACTCATAGTGTAGATAGAGGACCACTCATAGTGTAGATAGGTAGATAGAGGACCACTCATTAGTTAGGGGGATAGGTAGATAGAGGACCACTCATAGTGTAGATAGGTAGATAGAGGACCACTCATAGTGTAGATAGGTAGATAGAGGACCACTCATAGTGTAGATACGTAGATAGAGGACCACTCATTCGAAGTTCAAGCGGAAATTCTTCTTCCTCGATCCTTTGTTTGAACTTCCTGAGTCACAGCTCTGTCCATCCCAGAGGCTGCAACCAACAGAGAGAAGAGAGAAGTGGGGCCCGAGTCAGACTCAGGCGGAGTGCATACCATCTATCGCTTCCGAGTATATTGCTCGATAAAGTTCAGTCCCTGGGCAATAAAGTAGAGGAACTCCAGAGAGCAATATCACATCCAGAGGTGCAGTCGGCACAACGCCTCACCAGGACCACCCTGCCTGCCCTCCAGGACATCTACCGCACCGCACTCCAGAGGGTGGTGCAGTCGGCACAACGCTTCACCAGGGCCACCCTGCCTGCCCTCCAGGACATCTACAGCACCGCAGGGCTCTCCAGAGGGTGGTGCAGTCGGCACAACGCTTCACCAGGGCCACCCTGCCTGCCCTCCAGGACTTCTACAGCACCGCAGGGCTCTGGTCACTTTAATAATGTTTACATACTGTTTTATCCACTTTATGTGTGTATACTGTATTTTAGTACAGGCTCGTCCTACAGTATATACAGTTGAAGTCTGAAGTTTACATACACCTTAGCCAAAAAAAATGTAACTCAGATTTCACAATTCCTGACATTTCATCCTGGTAAAAATTCCCTGTTTTAGGTCAGTTAGGATTACCACTTTATTTTAAGAATGTGCAATGTCAGAATAATAGTAGAGATAATGATTTATTTCAGCTTTTATTTTTTTCATCGCATTCCCAGTGGGTCAGAAGTTTACATACACTCAATTCGTATTTGGTAGCATTGCCTTTAAATTGTTTAACTTGGGTCAAACGTTTCGGGTAGCCTTCCACAAGCTTCCCACAATAAATTGGGTGAATTTTGGCCCATTCCTCCTGACAGAGCTGGTGAAACTGAGTCAGGTATGTAGCCCTCATTCCTCCTGACAGAGCTGGTGTAACTGAGTCAGGTTTGTAGACCTCATTCCTCCTGACAGAGCTGGTGTAACTGAGTCAGGTATGTAGCCCTCATTCCTCCTGACAGAGCTGGTGTAACTGAGTCAGGTTTGTAGACCTCATTCCTTCTGACAGAGCTGGTGTAACTGAGTCAGGTTTGTAGCCCTCATTCCTCCTGACAGAGCTGGTGAAACTGAGTCAGGTTTGTAGACCTCATTCCTCCTGACAGAGCTGGTGAAACTGAGTCAGGTTTGTAGCCCTCATTCCTCCTGACAGAGCTGGTGAAACTGAGTCAGGTTTGTAGGCCTCCTTGCTCGCACACGTTTTTTCCGCTCTGCCTACAAATTTCGTATAGGATTGAGGTCAGGGCTTTGTGGCCACTCCAATACCTTGACTTTGTTGTCCTTAAGCCATTTGCCACAACTTTAGAACTATGCTTGGGGTCATTGTTCATTTGGAAGATTAATTTGCGACCAAGCTTTAACTTCCTGACTGATGTCTTGAGATGTTGTTTCAATATATCCACATAACTTTCCATCCTCACGATGCCATCTATTTTGTGAAGAGCACCAGTCCCTCCTGCAGCAAAGCACCCCTACAACATGATGCTGCCACCCCTGTGCTTCACGGTTGGGATGTTGTTCTTCGGCTTGCAAGACTCCCCCTTTTTCCTCCAAACATAACGATGGTCATTATGACCAAACAGTTCTGTTTTTGTTTCATCAGACCAGAGGACATTTCTCCAAAATGTATGATATTTGACCCCATGTGCAGTTGCAAACCGTAGTCAGGCTTTTTTATGGTGGTTTTGTCGCAGTGGCATCTTCCTTGCTGAGTGGCCTTTCAGGTTATGTCGATCTAGGACTCGTTTACTGTGGATATAGATACTTTTGTACCTGTTTCCTCCAGCATCTTCACAAGGTCCTTTGCTGTTGTTCTGGGATTTGCACTTTTCGCACCAAAGTACGTTCATCTCTAGGAAACAGAACGCGTCTTTTTCCTGAGTGGTATGGCGGTTGTGTGGTCCCATGGTGTTTATACTTGCGTACTATTGTTTGTACAGATGAACGCGGTACCTTCAGGCATTTGGAAATTGCTCCCAAGGATGAACCAGACTTCTTTTGATTTTTACCATGATGTCAAGCAAAGACGCATTTAGTTTGATGATGTACCTTGAAATACATCCACAGGTACCTCCAATTGACTCAAATAATGTCAATTAGCCTTTCAGAAGCTTTAAAGCCATGACATCATTTTCTGGACTTTTCCAATCTGTTTAAAGGCACAGTCAACTTAGTGTATGGAAACTTCTGACCCACTGGAATTGTGATACAGTGAAGTCTGTCTGTCTGTCTGTCTGTCTGTCTGTCTGTCTGTCTGACTGTCTGACTGTCTGACTGTCTGACTGTCTGACTGTCTGACTGTCTGACTGTCTGTCTGACTGTCTGTCTGCCAGGTTACTGGACAGAGACCACCTTCCTACTGGAGACAACTGTCCAGTAACCAACTATAAATATAGACTACCTTCCTACTGAAGACAACTGTCCAGTAACCAACTATAAATATAATAGAGACCACCTTCCTACTGGAGACAACTGTCCAGTAACCAACTATAAATATAGACCACCTTCCTACTGAAGACAACTGTCCAGTAACCAACTATAAATATAGTAGAGGCCACCTACCTAGTGGAGACAACTGTCCAGTAACCAACTATACATATAGTAGAGACCACCTTCCTACTGAAGACAACTGTCCAGTAACCAACTATACATATAGTAGAGACCATCTTCTTACTGAAGACAACTGTCCAGTAACCAACTATACATATAGTAGAGACCACCTTCCTACTGAAGACAACTGTCCAGTAACCAACTATAAATATAGTAGAGACCACCTTCCTACTGAAGACAACTGTCCAGTAACCAACTATACATATAGTAGAGACCACCTTCCTACTGAAGACAACTGTCCAGTAACCAACTATACATATAGTAGAGACCACCTTCCTACTGAAGACAACTGTCCAGTAACCAACTATAAATATAGTAGAGACCACCTTCCTACTGAAGACAACTGTCCAGTAACCAACTATAAATATAGTAGAGACCACCTTCCTACTGAAGACAACTGTCCAGTAACCAACTATAACTATAGTAGAGACAACCTTCCTACTGAAGACAATTGTCCAGTAACCAACTATAAATATAGTAGAGACAACCTTCCTACTGAAGACAACTGTCCAGTAACCAACTATAAATATAGACGACCTTCCTACTGAAGACAACTGTCCAGTAACCAACTATAAATATAGTAGAGACGACCTTCCTACTGAAGACAACTGTCCAGTAACCAACTATAAATATAGACCACCTTCCTACTGAAGACAACTGTCCAGTAACCAACTATACATATAGTAGAGACCACCTTCCTACTGAAAACAACTGTCCAGTAACCAACTATAAATATAGTAGAGATCACCTTCCTACTGAAGACAACTGTCCAGTAACCAACTATAAATATAGACCACCTTCCTACTGAAGACAACTGTCCAGTAACCAACTATACATATAGTAGAGACCACCTTCCTACTGAAAACAACTGTCCAGTAACCAACTATAAATATAGTAGAGATCACCTTCCTACTGAAGACAACTGTCCAGTAACCAACTATAAATATAGACCACCTTCCTACTGAAGACAACTGTCCAGTAACCAACTATAAATATAGACCACCTTCCTACTGAAGACAACTGTCCAGTAACCAACTATACATATAGTAGAGACTACCTTCCTACTGGAGACAACTGTCCAGTAACCAACTATAAATATAGACCACCTTCCTACTGAAGACAACTGTCCAGTAACCAACTATAAATATAGACCACCTTCCTACTGAAGAAAACTGTCCAGTAACCAACTATAAATATAGTAGAGACCACATTCCTACTGGAGACAACTGTCCAGTAACCAACTATAAATATAGTAGAGACGACCTTCCCACTGAAGACAGCTGTCCAGTAACCAACTATACATATAGTAGAGACCACCTTCCTACTGGAGACAACTGTCCAGTAACCAACTATACATATAGTAGAGACGACCTTCCCACTGAAGACAGCTGTCCAGTAACCAACTATACATATAGTAGAGACCACATTCCTACTGGAGACCACTGTCCAGTAACCAACTATACATATAGTAGAGACCACCTTCCTACTGGAGACAACTGTCCAGTAACCAACTATACATATAGTAGAGACGACCTTCCCACTGAAGACAGCTGTCCAGTAACCAACTATACATATAGTAGAGACCACCTTCCTACTGGAGACAACTGTCCAGTAACCAACTATACATATAGTAGAGACGACCTTCCTACTGAAGACAACTGTCCAGTAACCAACTATACATATAGTAGAGATCACCTTCCTACTGGAGACAACTGTCCAGTAACCAACTATAAATATAGACCACCTTCCTACTGAAGACAACTGTCCAGTAACCAACTATACATATAGACCACCTTCCTACTGAAGACAACTGTCCAGTAACCAACTATACATATAGTAGAGACCACCTTCCTACTGGAGACAACTGTCCAGTAACCAACTATACATATAGACCACCTTCCTACTGGAGACAACTGTCCAGTAACCAACTATAAATATAGTAGAGACGACCTTCCTACTGAAGACAACTGTCCAGTAACCAACTATAAATATAGTAGAGACCACCTTCCTACTGAAGACAACTGTCCAGTAACCAACTATAAATATAGTAGAGACCACCTTCCTACTGGAGACAACTGTCCAGTAACCAACTATACATATAGTAGAGACCACATTCCTACTGGAGACAACTGTCCAGTAACCAACTATACATATAGTAGAGACCACCTTCCTACTGGAGACAACTGTCCAGTAACCAACTATACATATAGTAGAGACGACCTTCCCACTGAAGACAGCTGTCCAGTAACGAACTATACATATAGTAGAGACGACCTTCCCACTGAAGACAGCTGTCCAGTAACCAACTATACATATAGTAGAGACCACCTTCCTACTGGAGACAACTGTCCAGTAACCAACTATACATATAGTAGAGACGACCTTCCTACTGAAGACAACTGTCCAGTAACCAACTATACATATAGTAGAGATCACCTTCCTACTGGAGACAACTGTCCAGTAACCAACTATAAATATAGACCACCTTCCTACTGAAGACAACTGTCCAGTAACCAACTATACATATAGACCACCTTCCTACTGAAGACAACTGTCCAGTAACCAACTATACATATAGTAGAGACCACCTTCCTACTGGAGACAACTGTCCAGTAACCAACTATACATATAGACCACCTTCCTACTGGAGACAACTGTCCAGTAACCAACTATAAATATAGTAGAGACGACCTTCCTACTGAAGACAACTGTCCAGTAACCAACTATAAATATAGTAGAGACCACCTTCCTACTGAAGACAACTGTCCAGTAACCAACTATAAATATAGTAGAGACCACCTTCCTACTGGAGACAACTGTCCAGTAACCAACTATACATATAGTAGAGACCACATTCCTACTGGAGACAACTGTCCAGTAACCAACTATACATATAGTAGAGACCACCTTCCTACTGGAGACAACTGTCCAGTAACCAACTATACATATAGTAGAGACGACCTTCCCACTGAAGACAGCTGTCCAGTAACCAACTATACATATAGTAGAGACCACCTTCCTACTGGAGACAACTGTCCAGTAACCAACTATACATATAGTAGAGACGACCTTCCTACTGAAGACAACTGTCCAGTAACCAACTATACATATAGTAGAGATCACCTTCCTACTGGAGACAACTGTCCAGTAACCAACTATAAATATAGACCACCTTCCTACTGAAGACAACTGTCCAGTAACCAACTATACATATAGACCACCTTCCTACTGAAGACAACTGTCCAGTAACCAACTATACATATAGTAGAGACCACCTTCCTACTGGAGACAACTGTCCAGTAACCAACTATACATATAGACCACCTTCCTACTGGAGACAACTGTCCAGTAACCAACTATAAATATAGTAGAGACGACCTTCCTACTGAAGACAACTGTCCAGTAACCAACTATAAATATAGTAGAGACCACCTTCCTACTGAAGACAACTGTCCAGTAACCAACTATAAATATAGTAGAGACCACCTTCCTACTGAAGACAACTGTCCAGTAACCAACTATAAATATAGTAGAGACCACCTTCCTACTGAAGACAACTGTCCAGTAACCAACTATAAATATAGACCACCTTCCAACTGAAGACAACTGTCCAGTAACCAACTGTAAATATAGACCACCTTCCTACTGAAGACAACTGTCCAGTAACCAACTATAAATATAGACCACCTTCCTACTGGAGACAACTGTCCAGTAACCAACTATAAATATAGACCACCTTCCTACTGAAGACAACTGTCCAGTAACCAACTATAAATATAGACGACCTTCCCACTGAAGACAGCTGTCCAGTAACCAACTATACATATAGTAGAGACCACATTCCTACTGAAGACAGCTGTCCAGTAACCAACTATACATATAGTAGAGACCACCTTCCTACTGGAGACAACTGTCCAGTAACCAACTATACATATAGTAGAGACCACCTTCCTACTGGAGACAACTGTCCAGTAACCAACTATACATATAGTAGAGACGACCTTCCCACTGAAGACAGCTGTCCAGTAACCAACTATACATATAGTAGAGACCACCTTCCTACTGGAGACAACTGTCCAGTAACCAACTATACATATAGTAGAGACGACCTTCCCACTGAAGACAGCTGTCCAGTAACCAACTATACATATAGTAGAGACCACCTTCCTACTGGAGACAACTGTCCAGTAACCAACTATACATATAGTAGAGACCACCTTCCTACTGGAGACAACTGTCCAGTAACCAACTATACATATAGTAGAGACCACCTTCCTACTGGAGACAACTGTCCAGTAACCAACTATACATATAGTAGAGACCACCTTCCTACTGGAGACAACTGTCCAGTAACCAACTATACATATAGTAGAGACGACCTTCCCACTGAAGACAGCTGTCCAGTAACCAACTATACATATAGTAGAGACCACCTTCCTACTGGAGACAACTGTCCAGTAACCAACTATACATATAGTAGAGACGACCTTCCTACTGAAGACAACTGTCCAGTAACCAACTATACATATAGTAGAGACCACCTTCCTACTGGAGACAACTGTCCAGTAACCAACTATAAATATAGACCACCTTCCTACTGAAGACAACTGTCCAGTAACCAACTATAAATATAGTAGAGACCACCTTCCTACTGAAGACAACTGTCCAGTAAACAACTATAAATATAGACCACCTTCCTACTGGAGACAACTGTCCAGTAAACAACTATAAATATAGACCACCTTCCTACTGGAGACAACTGTCCAGTAAACAACTATAAATATAGACCACCTTCCTAAAGGAGACAACTGTCCAGTAACCAACTATAAATATAGTAGAGACCACCTTCCTACTGAAGACAACTGTCCAGTAACCAACTATAAATATAGACCACCTTCCTACTGAAGACAACTGTCCAGTAACCAACTATAAATATAGTAGAGACCACCTTCCTACTGAAGACAACTGTCCAGTAAACAACTATAAATATAGACCACCTTCCTAAAGGAGACAACTGTCCAGTAACCAACTATAAATATAGTAGAGACCACCTTCCCACTGAAGACAACTGTCCAGTAACCAACTATAAATATAGACTACCTTCCTACTGAAGACAACTGTCCAGTAACCAACTATAAATATAGACCACCTTCCCACTGAAGACAACTGTCCAGTAACCAACTATAAATATAGACCACCTTCCTACTGAAGACAACTGTCCAGTAACCAACTATAAATATAGACCACCTTCCTACTGAAGACAACTGTCCAGTAAAGTTTAATTTGGACCCATACTAACTATACTGAAGGCCATTAACAGTCCAGTGACCAGTTTCATTTGGACCCATACTAACTATACTGAAGGCCATTAACAGTCCAGTGACCAGTTCCATTTGGACCCGTACTAACTATACTGAAGGCCATTAACAGTCCAGTGACCAGTTCCATTTGGACCCATACTAACTATACTGAAGGCCATTAACAGTCCAGTGACCAGTTCCATTTGGACCCATACTAACTATACTGAAGGCCATTAACAGTCCAGTGACCAGTTCCATTTGGACCCATACTAACTATACTGAAGGCTATTAACAGTCCAGTAAAGTTCCATTTGGACCCATACTAACTATACTGAAGGCCATTAACAGTCCAGTGACCAGTTCCATTTGGACCCGTACTAACTATACTGAAGACCATTAACAGTCCAGTGACCAGTTTAATTTGGACCCATACTAACTATACTGAAGGCCATTAACAGTCCAAGCTCCCAGCTCTTTTCTTATCTGCACCACTGCTCTCTTTCTGTTCAGTCTGAAGTTCAGCCTGTCTCCATTCCTCCTCTGTCTTCAACAGACAGCCTTGCATGCAGGGCTTGGATCTTCAAAACAGATAATGCCTCTAATTTCATTAATTATAAACCAATATGCTCCTGGGAGCCTCCAGAGGCAGCTTACTCAACACTGGCATCTGGTCCACACAAACACAGCGAGGGAGAGAGGGATCCAGGGAGGGGGGAGGAGAGAGGGATCCAGGGAGGGGGAGGTATCCAGGGAGGGGGGGAGAGAGGGATCCAGGGAGGGGGAAAGAGGAGAGAGGGATCCAGGGAGGGGGAAAGAGGAGAGAGGGATCCAGGGAGGGGGAAAGAGGAGAGAGGGATCCAGGGAGGGGGAAAGAGGAGAGAGGGATCCAGGGAGGGGGAAAGAGGAGAGAGGGATCCAGGGAGGGGGAAAGAGGAGAGAGGGATCCAGGGAGGGGGGAAAGAGGAGAGAGGGATCCAGGGAGGGGGGGAGAGAGGGATCCAGGGAGGGGGAAAGAGGAGAGAGGGATCCAGGGAGGGGGAAAGAGGAGAGAGGGATCCAGGGAGGGGGAAAGAGGAGAGAGGGATCCAGGGAGGGGGAAAGAGGAGAGAGGGATCCAGGGAGGGGGGGGGAGAGGGATCCAGGGAGGGGGTGGGAGGAGAGAGGGATCCAGGGAGGGGGAAAGAGGAGAGAGGGATCCAGGGAGGGGGAAAGAGGAGAGAGGGATCCAGGGAGGGGGAAAGAGGAGAGAGGGATCCAGGGAGGGGGAAAGAGGAGAGAGGGATCCAGGGAGGGGGAAAGAGGAGAGAGGGATCCAGGGAGGGGGAAAGAGGAGAGAGGGATCCAGGGAGGGGGGGAGAGAGGGATCCAGGGAGGGGAAAGAGGAGAGAGGGATCCAGGGAGGGGGTGGGAGGAGAGAGGATCCAGGGAGGGGGTGGGAGGAGAGAGGGATCCAGGGAGGGGGAAAGAGGAGAGAGGGATCCAGGGAGGGGGTGGGAGGAGAGAGGGATCCAGGGAGGGGGAAAGAGGAGAGAGGGATCCAGGGAGGGGGGAAAGAGGAGAGAGGGATCCAGGGAGGGGGGGAGAGAGGGATCCAGGGAGGGGGAAAGAGGAGAGAGGGATCCAGGGAGGGGGAAAGAGGAGAGAGGGATCCAGGGAGGGGGAAAGAGGAGAGAGGGATCCAGGGAGGGGGTGGGAGGAGAGAGGGATCCAGGGAGGGGGAAAGAGGAGAGAGGGATCCAGGGAGGGGGAAAGAGGAGAGAGGGATCCAGGGAGGGGGGGGGAGAGAGGGATCCAGGGAGGGGGAAAGAGGAGAGAGGGATCCAGGGAGGGGGGGGAGAGGGATCCAGGGAGGGGGAAAGAGGAGAGAGGGATCCAGGGAGGGGGGGGGCAAAGAGGAGAGAGGGTTCCAGGGAGGGGGGGCAAAGAGGAGAGAGGGATCCAGGGAGGGGGGAGGAGAGAAGGATCCAGGGAGGGGGAAAGAGGAGAGAGGAATCCAGGGAGGGGGGGCAAAGAGGAGAGAGGGTTCCAGGGAGGGGGGGCAAAGAGGAGAGAGGGATCCAGGGAGGGGGGGCAAAGAGGAGAGAGGGATCCAGGGAGGGGGGGCAAAGAGGAGAGAGGGATCCAGGGAGGGGGCAAAGAGGAGAGAGGGATCCAGGGAGGGGGGACGAGGAGAGAGGGATCCAGGGAGGGGGAGGAGAGGGATCCAGGGAGGGGGGAGAGGAGAGAGGGATCCAGGGAGGGGAGGGAGAGGGATCCAGGGAGGGGGGGAAGAGGAGAGAGGGAGGACATCTAGACGACTACTCCAGCTGGTGTTTGGTGTTGATGGGGGTGAGAGTAAAGTAGTCAGGTCTTAAAGGTCTTTCCTCATGGTGAGACGTTATACTGTAAACCTGAGATCATATACGAGCTAAAGGGAACACAGACACACGCACACACATGTGCACGGACACACACACACACAAGCACACACACACGCAAGCAAACACACAGACACACGCACACACATGTGCACGGACACACACACACAAGCACACACGCAAGGACACACATGTGCACGGACACACACACACAAGCACACACACACGCACACACACGCACACACACAAGTGCACACACAAGCAAACACACAGACACACACATACGCATGCACACACACACACAAACACGCCATCGCACACACACACGCACACACACACCTTGCTAAAAGAGTTGACATGGGAGTGAGTTTAGTCAGGACAGGACAAGAGGGGGGGGGTAGCAGCAAACAGAGGACAGGTGTATCTCTCCCACTACACTGATTCTCTGTAGCCCTCATGAACACAAACACACATCACATCACACACGGCTTGGTCTTAGTCACGGAAGCCTTAGCACAATTAGCTAAATAAATAAATATTTGTTTTGCAGCACGTGTCCTCTGGATTATTAGTAATGGTGTGTAAAACTGCTCCACATCATCGCCCTCTAACACAGCTGCCCAGCGATTATCACAGTCCAGCCAACTGATGGAGAGAGCGAGGTGTGTGTTTGTGTGTGTGTGTGAGAGAAATCTCTCCCTCTCCATCTACAGTATGCTAATAGGATATCTCTCTGTATATATCTACAGTATGCTAATAGGATATATCTCCCTCTCTATCTACAGTAGGCTAATAGGTTATCTCTCTATATATATATCTACAGTCTGCTAATAGGATATCTCTCTAAATATATCTACAGTATGCTAATAGGATATCTCTCTAAAGATATCTCTCTAAATATATCTACAGTATGCTAATAGGATATCTCTCTAAATATATCTACAGTATGCTAATAGGATATCTCTCTATATATTTACAGTATGCTAATAGGATATCTCTCTATATATCTACAGTATGCTAATAGAATATATCTCTATATATATCTACAGTATGCTAATAGGATATCTCTCTATATATCTACAGTATGCTAATAGGATATCTCTCTATATATCTACAGTATGCTAATAGGATATCTCTCTATATATCTACAGTATGCTAATAGAATATATCTCTATATATAGCTACAGTATGCTAATAGGATATCTCTCTATATATCTACAGTATGCTAATAGAATATATCTCTCTATATAGCTACAGTATGCTAATAGGATATCTCTCTATATATCTACAGTATGCTAATAGAATATATCTCTATATATAGCTACAGTATGCTAATAGGATATCTCTCTATATATCTACAGTATGCTAATAGAATATATCTCTATATACACTGCTCAAAAAAATCAAGGGAACACTAAAACAACACATCCTAGATCTGAATTATTCTTATTAAATAAATATTTTTTTCTTTACATAGTTGAATGTGCTGACAACAAAATCACACACAAATTATCAATGGAAATCAAATTGATCAACCCATGGAGGTCTGGATGTGGAGTCACACTCAAAATTAATGTGGAAAACCACACTACAGGCTGATCCAACTTTGATGTAATGTCCTTAACCTCTTACACTTATGGTGGCGCTATTTCATTTTTGGAAGAAAAACGTTCCCGTTTTAAACAAGATATTTTGTCACAAAAAGATGCTCGACTATGCATATAATTGCTACTGTTCGAAAGAAAACACTCTGACGTGTCCAGAAATACAAATATCTTCTCTGTGCATGCCCTTTAACGTGAGCTTCAGGCAAAACCAAGATGACTTGGCATCCAGGAAATGACAAGGATTTTTGAGGCTCTGTCTTTCATGATCTCCTTATATGGCTGTGAACGCAAGAGGAATGAGTCTGCCCTTTCTGTCGTTTCCCCAAGGTGTCTGCAGCATTGTGACGTATTTGTAGGCAGATCGTTGGAAGATTGACCATAAGAGACCACATTTACCACGTGTCCGCCCGGTGTCCTGCGCCGAAATTGGTGCGCAAAAGTCACCTGCCAGTATTTTTCCATGGGGCACAGAGAGAGAAGCAAGCTTCCACGAACTGCATGTCAATGAAGAGATATGTGAAAAAACACCTTGAGGATTGATTCCAAACAACGTTTGCCATGTTTCGGTCGATATTATGTAGTTAATCCGGAAAAGTTTCACGTTGTAGGTGACTGCATTTTCGGTTCGTTTCGGTAGCCAGGCGCAATGTAGAAAACGGAACGATTTCTCCTACACACAGACGCTTTCAGGAAACACTGCGCATTTGGTATGTGGCTGGGAGTCTCCTCATTGAAAACATCAGAAGCTCTTCAAAGGTAAATGATTTTATTTATTTGGTTATCTGGCTTTTGTGAAAATGTTGCGTGCTACATGCTACACAAAATGCTATGCTAGCTTTGCATACTCTTACACAAATTAGTCAATTTCTATGGTTCAAAAGCATATTTTGAAAATCTGAGATGACAGTGTTGTTAAGAAAGGCTAAGCTTGAGAGCAAACGCATTATTTTAATTTTATTTGCGATTTTCAGAAATCGTTAACGTTGCGTTATGCTAATGAGCCTGAGGCTTAGTCACAATCCCGGATCCGGGATGGGGAGTTTCAAGAGGTTAAAACAAGTCAAAATGAGGCTCAGTAGTGTGTGTGGCCTCCACGTGCCTGTATAACCTGGGCATGCTCCTGATGAGGTGGCGGATGGTCTCCTGAGGGATCTCCTCCCAGACCTGGACTAAAGCATCCACCAACTCCTGGACAGTCTGTGGTGCAACGTGGCGTTGGTGGATGGAGCGAGACATGATGTCCCAGATGTGCTCAATTGGATTCAGAAATTCCACCCCACACCATGACTGACCCACCACCAAACCGGTCATGCTGGAGGATGTTTCAGGCAGAAGAACGTTCTCCACGGCATCTCCAGACTCTGTCACGTCTGTCACATGTGCTCAGTGTGAACCTGCTTTCATCTGTGAAGAGCACAGGGCACCAGTGGCGAATTTGCCAATCTTGGTGTTCTCTGGCAAATGCCAAACGTCCTGCACGGTGTTGGGCTGTAAGCACAACCCCCACCTGTGGACGTCGGGCCCTCATACCACCCTCATGGAGTCTGTTTCTGACCGTTTGAGCAGACACATGCACATTTGTGGCCTGCTGGATGTCATTTTGCAGGGTTCTGGCAGTGCTCCTCCTGCTCCTCCTTGCACAAAGGTGGAGGTAGTGGTCCTGCTGCCTAATATGAGACTGCCTAACCATGAGAGGGCCTAACCATGAGAGGGCCTAACCATGAGAGGGCCTAACCATGAGAGGGCCTAACCATGAGACCATGAGTGCCTTGATTACTTCTGGAAGTTTGGTTGCATAAAGCACAGGAGGTTGGTGACACCTTAATAGGGGAGTACGGACTTGTGGTAATGGCTGGAGTGGAATCAGAGGAATGGTATGAAATACATAAAGGCATGGTTTCTATGTGGTTGATACCATTCCATTTGCTCCGTTCCAGACATTATTACAAGGCATTGTTTACTATCCAACATCAGCTACTTTTTGTTCTATGGTATTTCATCCCTTGATCAAAGAGCACCTCGTGATTTACAACTGTACCCACAGAAGCGCTCCTTTACAATGACTCTACAAAACATTAAGAACACCTGCTCTTTCCATGACATTGACTGACCAGGTGAATCCAGGTGAAAGCTATGATCCCTTATTGATGAAGGGGAGGAGACGAGTTAAAGGATGTTTAAGCCTTGGGACCATTGAGACTTGGATTATATGCCATTCAGAGGGTGAATTGACAAGTGCCATTCAACAGGGTATGGTGCTAAGTGCCAGGCTCACCGGTTTGTGTCAAGAACTGCAACGGTGCTGGGAGTCCTTGTAGAGTCCATGCCCCGACAAATCAAGGCTGTTCTGAGGGCGGGGGAGTGCAAAAAAAAGGGGGAGGGGGTTGCAACTCAATATTAGGAAGGTGTTCTTCATGTTCGGTATACTCAGTGTACTTTAATTGAATTAGATTGAACCAACTGTAGTCCTTCTGTGTGAAGGTATAGAGAGCAGTCTGCAGTTATAACTGTTTCATAGTTCTGGGTTAATGATGAGCAGACACACACTCATACACACACACACAGACACAAAAGTGATGCACTTTGGACTCCGCCGGTGCCATCAAGTCATAAAGATCTTCACACACACACACACACACACACACACAGATGACAAGGGGCGGCAGTGTAGCCTAGTGGTTAGAGCGTTGGACTAGTATTGGGTCATCTGTTATAGTGAAAGGAAAAGGGAGGGACAGAAAAACTGCCAGAAAAGCTCCAAGTAATTCTGTTTCATACAACAAAGCCTATGAAAGGAGACTGATATCAATGGATCAATTCCTGCAGTCTGGGTCTGTACATGATAGTGTATGTGATGTAGAACTGTAGTATCTGGCTCGAGTATAGCAAAACAATCTGTAGTATCTGGCTAGTGTATAGCAAAACAATCTGTAGTATCTGACCAGAGTATAGTACCCTGGAAAACAATCTGTAGTATCTGGCTAGAGTATAGCAAAACAATCTGTAGTATCTGACCAGAGTATAGTACCCTGGAAAACAATCTGTAGTATCTGGCTAGAGTATAGCAAAACAATCTGTAGTATCTGACCAGAGTATAGTACCCTGGAAAACAATCTGTAGTATATGGCTAGAGTATAGTACCCTGGAAAACAATCTGTAGTATCTGGCTAGAGTATAGTACCCTGGAAAACAATCTGTAGTATCTGGCTAGAGTATAGTACCCTGGAAAACAATCTGTAGTATATGGCTAGAGTATAGTACCCTGGAAAACAATCTGTAGTATCTGGCTCGAGTATAGCAAAACAATCTGTAGTATCTGGCTAGAGTATAGTACCCTGGAAAACAATCTGTAGTATATGGCTAGAGTATAGTACCCTGGAAAACAATCTGTAGTATCTGGCTCGAGTATAGCAAAACAATCTGTAGTATCTGACTAGAGTATAGTACCCTGGAAAACAATCTGTAGTATATGGCTAGAGTATAGTACCCTGGAAAACAATCTGTAGTATATGGCTAGAGTATAGTACCCTGGAAAACAATCTGTAGTATATGGCTAGAGTATAGTACCCTGGAAAACAATCTGTAGTATCTGGCTAGAGTATAGTACCCTGGAAAACAATCTGTAGTATCTGGCTAGAGTATAGTACCCTGGAAAACAATCTGTAGTATCTGGCTAGAGTATAGTACCCTGGAAAACAATCTGTAGTATCTGGCTAGAGTATAGTACCCTGGAAAACAATCTGTAATATCTGGCTAGAGTATAGTACCCTGGAAAACAATCTGTAATATCTGGCTAGAGTATAGTACCCTGGAAAACAATCTGTAGTATCTGGCTAGAGTATAGTACCCTGGAAAACAATCTGTAGTATCTGGCTAGAGTATAGTACCCTGGAAAACAATCTGTAGTATATGGCTAGAGTATAGTACCCTGGAAAACAATCTGTAGTATCTGGCTAGAGTATAGTACCCTGGAAAACAATCTGTAGTATCTGGCTAGAGTATAGTACCCTGGAAAACAATCTGTAATATCTGGCTAGAGTATAGTACCCTGGAAAACAATCTGTAGTATATGGCTAGAGTATAGTACCCTGGAAAACAATCTGTAATATCTGGCTAGAGTATAGTACCCTGGAAAACAATCTGTAGTATCTGGCTAGAGTATAGTACCCTGGAAAACAATCTGTAGTATATGGCTAGAGTATAGTACCCTGGAAAACAATCTGTAGTATCTGGCTCGAGTATAGCAAAACAATCTGTAGTATCTGACTAGAGTATAGTACCCTGGAAAACAATCTGTAATATCCGGCTAGAGTATAGTACCCTGGAAAACAATCTGTAGTATATGGCTAGAGTATAGTACCCTGGAAAACAATCTGTAATATCTGGCTAGAGTATAGTACCCTGGAAAACAATCTGTAGTATCTGGCTAGAGTATAGTACCCTGGAAAACAATCTGTAGTATCTGGCTAGAGTATAGTACCCTGGAAAACAATCTGTAGTATATGGCTAGAGTATAGTACCCTGGAAAACAATCTGTAGTATATGGCTAGAGTATAGTACCCTGGAAAACAATCTGTAATATCTGGCTAGAGTATAGTACCCTGGAAAACAATCTGTAGTATATGGCTAGAGTATAGTACCCTGGAAAACAATCTGTAATATCTGGCTAGAGTATAGTACCCTGGAAAACAATCTGTAGTATATGGCTAGAGTATAGTACCCTGGAAAACAATCTGTAATATCTGGCTAGAGTATAGTACCCTGGAAAACAATCTGTAGTATCTGGCTAGAGTATAGTACCCTGGAAAACAATCTGTAGTATCTGGCTAGAGTATAGTACCCTGGAAAACAATCTGTAGTATCTGGCTAGAGTATAGTACCCTGGAAAACAATCTGTAGTATCTGGCTAGAGTATAGTACCCTGGAAAACAATCTGTAGTATCTGGCTAGAGTATAGGAAAACAATCTGTAATATCTGGCTAGAGTATAGGAAAACAATCTGTAATATCTGGCTAGAGTATAGGAAAACAATCTGTAATATCTGGCTAGAGTATAGCACCCTGGAAAACAATCTGTAATATCTGGCTAGAGTATAGTACCCTGGAAAACAATCTGTAATATCTGGCTAGAGTATAGTACCCTGGAAAACAATCTGTAGTATATGGCTAGAGTATAGTACCCTGGAAAACAATCTGTAATATCTGGCTAGAGTATAGTACCCTGGAAAACAATCTGTAGTATATGGCTAGAGTATAGCACCCTGGAAAACAATCTGTAATATCTGGCTAGAGTATAGTAACCTGGAAAACAATCTGTAGTATATGGCTAGAGTATAGTACCCTGGAAAACAATCTGTAGTATATGGCTAGAGTATAGTACCCTGGAAAACAATCTGTAGTATATGGCTAGAGTATAGTACCCTGGAAAACAATCTGTAGTATATGGCTAGAGTATAGTACCCTGGAAAACAATCTGTAGTATATGGCTAGAGTATAGTACCCTGGAAAACAATCTGTAGTATATGGCTAGAGTATAGTACCCTGGAAAACCATCTGTAGTATCTGGCTAGAGTATAGCAAAACAATCTGTAGTATCTGACTAGAGTATAGTACCCTGGAAAACAATCTGCAGTATATGGCTAGAGTATAGTACCCTGGAAAACAATCTGTAATATCTGGCTAGAGTATAGTACCCTGGAAAACAATCTGTAATATCTGGCTAGAGTATAGTACCCTGGAAAACAATCTGTAATATCTGGCTAGAGTATAGTACCCTGGAAAACAATCTGTAATATATGGCTAGAGTATAGTACCCTGGAAAACAATCTGTAGTATATGGCTAGAGTATAGTACCCTGGAAAACAATCTGTA
This sequence comes from Oncorhynchus masou masou, assembly GCF_036934945.1. Classification (NCBI taxonomy): domain Eukaryota; kingdom Metazoa; phylum Chordata; class Actinopteri; order Salmoniformes; family Salmonidae; genus Oncorhynchus; species Oncorhynchus masou. The sequence goes on from NW_027002170.1 coordinate 34,425, forward strand.
GTATCTGGCTAGAGTATAGCAAAACAATCTGTAGTATCTGACTAGAGTATAGTACCCTGGAAAACAATCTGTAGTATATGGCTAGAGTATAGTACCCTGGAAAACAATCTGTAGTATATGGCTAGAGTATAGTACCCTGGAAAACAATCTGTAATATCTGGCTAGAGTATAGTACCCTGGAAAACAATCTGTAATATCTGGCTAGAGTATAGGAAAACAATCTGTAATATCTGGCTAGAGTATAGGAAAACAATCTGTAATATCTGGCTAGAGTATAGGAAAACAATCTGTAATATCTGGCTAGAGTATAGGAAAACAATCTGTAATATCTGGCTAGAGTATAGTACCCTGGAAAATAATCTGTGTAAGGGTTTGTCCATTTCTATGTTAGGCCTGATATGGTTCTCAATCAGAGGCAGGTGTTAGTCATTGGTAGTTGGTAGTTCTGGCGGATCTGGAAGATCCTGGCGGATCTGGAAGAGTCTGGTTGACTGGCAGATCTGGAAGATCTGGAAGAGTCTGGCAGATCTGGAAGAGTCTGGCAGATCTGGAAGAGTCTGGCAGATCTGGAAGAGTCTGGCTGACTGGCAGATCTGGAAGAGTCTGGCAGATCTGGAAGAGTCTGGCTGACTGGCAGATCTGGAAGAGTCTGGCTGACTGGCAGATCTGACTGCTCCATGCAGACTGGCGGCACTGGGCAGACTGGCGGCACTGGCGGCGCTGGGCAGACTGGTGGCACTGGGCAGACTAGCGGCACTGACAGCGCTGGGCAGACTGACGGCGCTGGGCAGACTGGCGGCACTGACGGCGCTGGGCAGACTGGCGGCACTGACGGCGCTGGGCAGACTGGCGGCACTGACGGCGCTGGGCAGACTGGCGGCGCTGGGCAGACTGACGGCGCTGGGCAGACTGACGGCACTGACGGCGCTGGGCAGACTGGCGGCGCTGGGCAGACTGGCGGCACTGGCGGCGCTGGACAGACTGGTGGCACTGGGCAGACTGGTGGCACTGACGGCGCTGGGCAGACTGGCGGCGCTGGGCAGACTGGCGGCACTGGCGGCGCTGGGCAGACTGGCAGCGCTGGGCAGACTGACGGCGCTGGGCAGACTGGCGGCGCTGGACAGACTGGCGGCACTGGCGGCGCTGGGCAGACTGGTGGCACTGGGCAGACTGGTGGCACTGACGGCGCTGGGCAGACTGGCGGCGCTGGGCAGACTGGCGGCGCTGGGCAGACTGGCGGCACTGGCGGCGCTGGACAGACTGGTGGCACTGGGCAGACTGGTGGCACTGACGGCGCTGGGCAGACTGACGGCACTGGCGGCGCTGGACAGACTGGTGGCACTGGGCAGACTGGTGGCACTGACGGCGCTGGGCAGACTGACGGCGCTGGGCAGACTGACGGCGCTGGGCAGAGAAGCTCTGGCGCCTCTGGACTGAGGGGCGGAATCTCTGGTAGCGCCGGACAGGCGGGAGCACCTGTGTTGATGGAACGGAGAGACAGCCTGGTGCGGGGTGCCGGCACTGGTGGTACCGGGCCGGGGACACCCACCTCCGGGTGAGTGCAAGGAATAGGACACACTGGGTTGTGAAGGTGTACTGGAGACCTGGTGTGTATAGCCGGCATCAAATCCCCCGGAACTCCAACACACGTTTCAGGCTGAGTACGAGGAACTGACACAGGTGGCATCGGACAGCTAACACGCTCCTCAGGGCGAATGCCGTGCATACTATGCCAAACCAACAGCTTTCTCTCTACTCTGTCCAATACATCCTCAACACTCTCAGACTCAGCCCTCAGCTTCGCCGACAGCTCCAATTCCATCCATGGCTCCTTACGGTAAACAGGGGGAGTTGGCTTAGGTCTGGCTCCTGCCTCTGCCACACTCTCCCTGCCACTCAACACCCTTTTTGGGGGTGCTTCTCGGGCTTCCAGCCGCTCTGCAGTTCTAGCTCCTCATAATGCCGCCTCTCTGCTTTCGCTGCCTCCAGCTCGGCTTTGGGGCGGCAATATTCCCCTGGCCCAGGGTCCTTTCCCGTCAAGGATCTCCTCCCAAGTCCATTCTTCCAAATAGTGCAGCCTCTCCCACTGCTGCTGCTGCTGCTGTTGCTCCTGCTGCTGCTGTTGCTCCTGCTGCTGCTGTTGCTCCTGCTGCTGCTGCTCCTGCTGCTGCTGCTGCTGCTGTTGCTGTTGCTTCTCCTGCTGCTGCTTCTGCTGCTGCCTCTGTTGCTTCTCCTGCTGCTGCCTCTGTTGCTTCTCCTGCTGCTGCCTCTGTTGCTTCTCCTGCTGCTGCCTCTGTTGCTTCTCCTGCTGCTGCCTCTGTTGCTTCTCCTGCTGCTGCCTCTGTTGCTTCTCCTGCTGCTGCTTCTGCTGCTTCTGCTGTTGCTCCTGCTGCTGCTGCTGCTGCTGTTGCTCCTGCTGCTGCTTCTGCTGCTTCTGCTGTTGCTGCACCTGTCGTTTCTCCTGCTGCCTCCATTTACCACGTCGCTTGGTCCTTGGTTGGTGGGTGGGTGATTCTGTAAGGGTTTTCCTGTGGTGAAGTAGAGGAGGACCAAAACGCAACGTCGTTATATTGATTCATGTTTAATTAAAACAGATAAACATGAACATTACAAACCAACAAACGTGGAAAACCAAAAAACAGCCCTATCTGGTGTAAAACACAGAGACAGGAACAATCACCCACAAACACACAGTGAAACCCAGGCTACCTAAATATGGTTCCCAATCAGAGACAATGACTAACACCTGCCTCTGATTGAGAACCATATCAGGCCTAACATAGAAATGGACAAACCAGACACACAACATAGAATGCCCACCCAGCTCACGTCCTGACCAACACTAAAACAAGGAAAACACACACGAACGATGGTCAGAACGTGACAATCTGTAATATCTGGCTAGAGTATAGTACCCTGGAAAATAATCTGTAATATCTGGCTAGAGTTTAGTACCCTGGAAAACAACAGATCTATGAGCCATCATTGGACACAATAAAATAGATAAAAGATAGAGCAGTTATTACTAAATAATTAATAAATACATTTATAATAAAACTAAAACACATTGACAGAG
>NW_027002170.1:40000-70000 GCF_036934945.1 Oncorhynchus masou masou
ACGTACTCTCGCTCCTGCACACATGAACACATTCACCAATCCTCCTCTCCTACCCCTGTCCCAGTGGGGTAGATTTACTTGTGTTGCCCAGTCATGCAAACACACTCATAAGTGCCTAATGATGCATCTGCATATTTACAGATGTGCAGTGCATCTGAGAGGGCCTTTGAATGTGATGATGCCGCGACAACAGATACAGTACATGGCATTACTATCATTCAGTCACACAGCAACTAGCATATCTCAATAAAAATAAGAAATGAAGGAAATGATAGACCTAACTTATTTTCAAGCTTTCACCCACTCTCAGCTCTAATTACAATATATATTTAATTTATTAGGGGGCAAATTTCAACAACTAAAGGACAAAGAGGAACTGTGAAGCAGAAGGCAGCAGTGTTGTAACATAAGGAAATGAAAGAGGAACTGTGAAGCAGAAGGCAGCAGTGTTGTAACATAAGGAAATGAAAGAGGGACTGTGAAGCAGAGGGCAGCAGTGTTGTAACATAAGGAAATGAAAGAGGAACTGTGAAGCAGAGGGCAGCAGTGTTGTAACATAAGGAAATGAAAGAGGAACTGTGAAGCAGAGGGCAGCAGTGTTGTAACATAAGGAAATGAAAGAGGAACTGTGAAGCAGAGGGCAGCAGTGTTGTAACATAAGGAAATGAAAGAGGAACTGTGAAGCAGAAGGCAGCAGTGTTGTAACATAAGGAAATGAAAGAGGAACTGTGAAGCAGAGGGCAGCAGTGTTGTAACATAAGGAAATGAAAGAGGAACTGTGAAGCAGTGGTCGCTATCACAATGATCCAGAGCCTATACCACAGACTATACTGATGTCCTGTTCAGTTTGACAGGGAGAGTGACTATAGACTATACTGATGTCCTGTTCAGTTTGACAGGGAGAGTGACTATAGACTATACTGGTGTCCTGTTCAGTTTGACAGGGAGAGTGACTATAGACTATACTGATGTTCTGTTCAGTTTGACAGGGAGAGTGACTATAGAGAGAGTGACTATAGACTATACTGATGTCCTGTTCAGTTTGACAGGGAGAGTGACTATAGACTATACTGATGTCCTGTTCAGTTTGACAGGGAGAGTGACTATAGAGAGAGTGACTATAGACTATACTGGTGTCCTGTTCAGTTTGACAGGGAGAGTGACTATAGACTATACTGATGTTCTGTTCAGTTTGACAGGGAGAGTGACTATAGACTATACTGATGTTCTGTTCAGTTTGACAGGGAGAGTGACTATAGAGAGAGTGACTATAGACTATACTGATGTCCTGTTCAGTTTGACAGGGAGAGTGACTATAGACTATACTGATGTCCTGTTCAGTTTGACAGGGAGAGTGACTATAGAGAGAGTGACTATAGACTATACTGGTGTCCTGTTCAGTTTGACAGGGAGAGTGACTATAGACTATACTGATGTCCTGTTCAGTTTGACAGGGAGAGTGACTATAGAGAGAGTGACTATAGACTATACTGGTGTCCTGTTCAGTTTGACAGGGAGAGTGACTATAGACTATACTGATGTCCTGTTCAGTTTGACAGGGAGAGTGACTATAGAGAGAGTGACTATAGACTATACTGATGTCCTGTTCAGTTTGACAGGGAGAGTGACTATAGACTATACTGATGTCCTGTTCAGTTTGACAGGGAGAGTGACTATAGAGAGAGTGACTATAGACTATACTGATGTCCTGTTCAGTTTGACAGGGAGAGTGACTATAGACTATACTGGTGTCCTGTTCAGTTTGACAGGGAGAGTGACTATAGACTATACTGATGTCCTGTTCAGTTTTACAGGGAGAGTGACTATAGACTATACTGATGTCCTGTTCAGTTTGACAGGGAGAGTGACTATAGACTATACTGATGTCCTGTTCAGTTTGACAGGGAGAGTGACTATAGACTATACTGATGTCCTGTTCAGTTTGACAGGGAGAGTGACTATAGAGAGAGTGACTATAGACTATACTGATGTCCTGTTCAGTTTGACAGGGAGAGTGACTATAGAGAGAGTGACTATAGACTATACTGATGTTCTGTTCAGTTTGACAGGGAGAGTGACTATAGACTATACTGATGTTCTGTTCAGTTTGACAGGGAGAGTGACTATAGAGAGAGTGACTATAGACTATACTGATGTTCTGTTCAGTTTGACAGGGAGAGTGACTATAGAGAGAGTGACTATAGACTATACTGATGTCCTGTTCAGTTTGACAGGGAGAGTGACTATAGACTATACTGATGTCCTGTTCAGTTTGACAGGGAGAGTGACTATAGAGAGAGTGACTATAGACTATACTGATGTCCTGTTCAGTTTGACAGGGAGAGTGACTATAGACTATACTGGTGTCCTGTTCAGTTTGACAGGGAGAGTGACTATAGACTATACTGATGTTCTGTTCAGTTTGACAGGGAGAGTGACTATAGACTATACTGATGTTCTGTTCAGTTTGACAGGGAGAGTGACTATAGACTATACTGATGTCCTGTTCAGTTTGACAGGGAGAGTGACTATAGACTATACTGATGTCCTGTTCAGTTTGACAGGGAGAGTGACTATAGAGAGAGTGACTATAGACTATACTGGTGTCCTGTTCAGTTTGACAGGGAGAGTGACTATAGACTATATTGATGTCCTGTTCAGTTTGACAGGGAGAGTGACTATAGAGAGAGTGACTATAGACTATACTGGTGTCCTGTTCAGTTTTACAGGGAGAGTGACTATAGACTATATTGATGTCCTGTTCAGTTTGACAGGGAGAGTGACTATAGAGAGAGTGACTATAGACTATACTGATGTCCTGTTCAGTTTGACAGGGAGAGTGACTATAGAGAGAGTGACTATAGACTATACTGATGTCCTGTTCAGTTTGACAGGGAGAGTGACTATAGACTATACTGATGTCCTGTTCAGTTTGACAGGGAGAGTGACTATAGACTATACTGATGTCCTGTTCAGTTTGACAGGGAGAGTGACTATAGAGAGAGTGACTGTAGACTATACTGATGTCCTGATCAGTTTGACAGGGAGAGTGACTATAGACTATACTGGTGTCCTGTTCAGTTTGACAGGGAGAGTGACTATAGAGAGAGTGACTATAGACTATACTGATGTCCTGTTCAGTTTGACAGGGAGAGTGACTATAGAGAGAGTGACTATAGACTATACTGATGTCCTGTTCAGTTTGACAGGGAGAGTGACTATAGACTATACTGATGTCCTGTTCAGTTTGACAGGGAGAGTGACTATAGAGAGAGTGACTATAGACTATACTGATGTCCTGTTCAGTTTGACAGGGAGAGTGACTATAGACTATACTGGTGTCCTGTTCAGTTTGACAGGGAGAGTGACTATAGACTATACTGATGTCCTGTTCAGTTTTACAGGGAGAGTGACTATAGACTATACTGATGTCCTGTTCAGTTTGACAGGGAGAGTGACTATAGACTATACTGATGTCCTGTTCAGTTTGACAGGGAGAGTGACTATAGAGAGAGTGACTATAGACTATACTGATGTCCTGTTCAGTTTGACAGGGAGAGTGACTATAGACTATACTGATGTCCTGTTCAGTTTGACAGGGAGAGTGACTATAGACTATACTGATGTCCTGTTCAGTTTGACAGGGAGAGTGACTATAGAGAGAGTGACTGTAGACTATACTGATGTCCTGATCAGTTTGACAGGGAGAGTGACTATAGACTATACTGGTGTCCTGTTCAGTTTGACAGGGAGAGTGACTATAGAGAGAGTGACTATAGACTATACTGATGTCCTGTTCAGTTTGACAGGGAGAGTGACTATAGAGAGAGTGACTATAGACTATACTGATGTCCTGTTCAGTTTGACAGGGAGAGTGACTATAGACTATACTGATGTCCTGTTCAGTTTGACAGGGAGAGTGACTATAGAGAGAGTGACTATAGACTATACTGATGTCCTGTTCAGTTTGACAGGGAGAGTGACTATAGACTATACTGATGTCCTGTTCAGTTTGACAGGGAGAGTGACTATAGAGAGAGTGACTATAGACTATACTGATGTCCTGTTCAGTTTGACAGGGAGAGTGACTATAGAGAGAGTGACTATAGACTATACTGATGTCCTGTTCAGTTTGACAGGGAGAGTGACTATAGAGAGAGTGACTATAGACTATACTGATGTCCTGTTCAGTTTGACAGGGAGAGTGACTATAGACTATACTGATGTCCTGTTCAGTTTGACAGGGAGAGTGACTATAGACTATACTGATGTCCTGTTCAGTTTGACAGGGAGAGTGACTATAGAGAGAGTGACTGTAGACTATACTGATGTCCTGATCAGTTTGACAGGGAGAGTGACTATAGACTATACTGGTGTCCTGTTCAGTTTGACAGGGAGAGTGACTATAGAGAGAGTGACTATAGACTATACTGATGTCCTGTTCAGTTTGACAGGGAGAGTGACTATAGAGAGAGTGACTATAGACTATACTGATGTCCTGTTCAGTTTGACAGGGAGAGTGACTATAGACTATACTGATGTTCTGTTCAGTTTGACAGGGAGAGTGACTATAGACTATACTGATGTCCTGTTCAGTTTGACAGGGAGAGTGACTATAGACTATACTGATGTTCTGTTCAGTTTGACAGGGAGAGTGACTATAGACTATACTGGTGTCCTGTTCAGTTTGACAGGGAGAGTGACTATAGAGAGAGTGACTATAGACTATACTGATGTCCTGTTCAGTTTGACAGGGAGAGTGACTATAGACTATACTGATGTCCTGTTCAGTTTGACAGGGAGAGTGACTATAGAGAGAGTGACTATAGACTATACTGATGTCCTGTTCAGTTTGACAGGGAGAGTGACTATAGACTATACTGATGTCCTGTTCAGTTTGACAGGGAGAGTGACTATAGAGAGAGTGACTATAGACTATACTGATGTCCTGTTCAGTTTGACAGGGAGAGTGACTATAGAGAGAGTGACTATAGACTATACTGATGTCCTGTTCAGTTTGACAGGGAGAGTGACTATAGACTATACTGATGTCCTGTTCAGTTTGACAGGGAGAGTGACTATAGAGAGAGTGACTATAGACTATACTGATGTCCTGTTCAGTTTGACAGGGAGAGTGACTATAGACTATACTGATGTCCTGTTCAGTTTGACAGGGAGAGTGACTATAGACTATACTGATGTCCTGTTCAGTTTGACAGGGAGAGTGACTATAGACTATACTGATGTCCTGTTCAGTTTGACAGGGAGAGTGACTATAGAGAGAGTGACTATAGACTATACTGGTGTCCTGTTCAGTTTGACAGGGAGAGTGACTATAGACTATACTGATGTTCTGTTCAGTTTGACAGGGAGAGTGACTATAGAGAGAGTGACTATAGACTATACTGATGTCCTGTTCAGTTTGACAGGGAGAGTGACTATAGAGAGAGTGACTATAGACTATACTGATGTTCTGTTCAGTTTGACAGGGAGAGTGACTATAGACTATACTGATGTTCTGTTCAGTTTGACAGGGAGAGTGACTATAGAGAGAGTGACTATAGACTATACTGATGTCCTGTTCAGTTTGACAGGGAGAGTGACTATAGACTATACTGATGTCCTGTTCAGTTTGACAGGGAGAGTGAATATAGACTATACTGATGTTCTGTTCAGTTTGACAGGGAGAGTGACTATAGAGAGAGTGACTATAGACTATACTGGTGTCCTGTTCAGTTTGACAGGGAGAGTGACTATAGACTATACTGATGTTCTGTTCAGTTTGACAGGGAGAGTGACTATAGAGAGAGTGACTATAGACTATACTGATGTCCTGTTCAGTTTGACAGGGAGAGTGACTATAGAGAGAGTGACTATAGACTATACTGATGTTCTGTTCAGTTTGACAGGGAGAGTGACTATAGACTATACTGATGTTCTGTTCAGTTTGACAGGGAGAGTGACTATAGAGAGAGTGACTATAGACTATACTGATGTTCTGTTCAGTTTGACAGGGAGAGTGACTATAGAGAGAGTGACTATAGACTATACTGATGTCCTGTTCAGTTTGACAGGGAGAGTGACTATAGACTATACTGGTGTCCTGTTCAGTTTGACAGGGAGAGTGACTATAGACTATACTGATGTTCTGTTCAGTTTGACAGGGAGAGTGACTATAGACTAAACTGATGTCCTGTTCAGTTTGACAGGGAGAGTGACTATAGACTATACTGGTGTCCTGTTCAGTTTGACAGGGAGAGTGACTATAGAGAGAGTGACTATAGACTATACTGATGTCCTGTTCAGTTTGACAGGGAGAGTGACTATAGACTATACTGATGTCCTGTTCAGTTTGACAGGGAGAGTGACTATAGAGAGAGTGACTATAGACTATACTGATGTCCTGTTCAGTTTGACAGGGAGAGTGACTATAGAGAGAGTGACTATAGACTATACTGATGTCCTGTTCAGTTTGACAGGGAGAGTGACTATAGAGAGAGTGACTATAGACTATACTGATGTCCTGTTCAGTTTGACAGGGAGAGTGACTATAGACTATACTGGTGTCCTGTTCAGTTTGACAGGGAGAGTGACTATAGACTATACTGGTGTCCTGTTCAGTTTGACAGGGAGAGTGACTATAGAGAGATTGACTATAGACTATACTGATGTCCTGTTCAGTTTGACAGGGAGAGTGACTATAGAGAGAGTGACTATAGACTATACTGGTGTCCTGTTCAGTTTGACAGGGAGAGTGACTATAGACTATACTGATGTCCTGTTCAGTTTGACAGGGAGAGTGACTATAGAGAGAGTGACTATAGACTATACTGGTGTCCTGTTCAGTTTGACAGGGAGAGTGACTATAGACTATACTGATGTTCTGTTCAGTTTGACAGGGAGAGTGACTATAGACTATACTGGTGTCCTGTTCAGTTTGACAGGGAGAGTGACTATAGAGAGAGTGACTATAGACTATACTGATGTCCTGTTCAGTTTGACAGGGAGAGTGACTATAGAGAGAGTGACTATAGACTATATTGATGTCCTGTTCAGTTTGACAGGGAGAGTGACTATAGACTATACTGATGTCCTGTTCAGTTTGACAGGGAGAGTGACTATAGAGAGAGTGACTATAGACTATACTGATGTCCTGATCAGTTTGACAGGGAGAGTGACTATAGACTATACTGGTGTCCTGTTCAGTTTGACAGGGAGAGTGACTATAGACTATACTGATGTTCTGTTCAGTTTGACAGGGAGAGTGACTATAGACTAAACTGGTGTCCTGTTCAGTTTGACAGGGAGAGTGACTATAGAGAGAGTGACTATAGACTATACTGATGTCCTGTTCAGTTTGACAGGGAGAGTGACTATAGACTATACTGATGTTCTGTTCAGTTTGACAGGGAGAGTGACTATAGACTAAACTGGTGTCCTGTTCAGTTTGACAGGGAGAGTGACTATAGAGAGAGTGACTATAGACTATACTGATGTCCTGTTCAGTTTGACAGGGAGAATGCCAAGATGAGCAGGAGAACCGGAGGTAAGCTTGCTACTGCTGTAATTGATTTTAATAAAGATGTTATGTTATATGTTTCATTGCCCATAATGATGCTATTTATCCGAGTTATTGACCTCACAATAAGCCATATTTGTGTAATTTCCATAACATGTCTTTGAAGCGGCAGCTGTTGAGATGGACAGAACACGTGTCCTAAAAGCAGACTAATTCGAGAGGTCTAATTCAGTTAAACGGTCTTCAAATGAAAATGGCTTTAGGCTACTAACAACAAGAGCACTTTGTGTTGGAGAATATTTCTTCCTATTCGGGAAATAAGAGGTAGGCCTGTACCTGTTTGACAGATGACATTATAGTGAACTATCCATAGATTGTGTCAGCCAATTCCTCCAGGCACCATGCACTCTTCAGATATCTCAGTGCCAGTGAAGGGCTTGGTGTGTTCATTTAAAACCAGGGCTCCATTTGATTGGGGAATATGAGGGTGTGTGAAGGTTTTGTGGCTTTTCTTAAAGAAAATGGCTGAAAACATAGACCTACCCTTTGTTAGTTTAAGATTAAGAAAAAAAATGTAACGGCCCTGATTATATTTAAGCGCTTAGGCCCGAGGGGGTGTGGTTTATTGCCAATATACCACGGCTAAGGGCTGTTCTTAGGCAAGACGCATCGCCGGAGTGACTGAACACAGCCCTAAGTCGTGGTACATAAACTCAGCAAAAAAAGAAACGTCCCTTTTTCAGGACCCTGTCTTTCAAAGATGATTCGTGAAAATCCAAATAACTTCACATATCTTCATTGTAAAGGGTTTAAACATTGTTTCCCATGCTTGTTCAATGAACCATAAACAATGAACATGCACCTGTGGAACAGTCGTTAAGACACTAACAGCTTACAGACGGTAGGCAATTAAGGTCACAGTTATCAAAACTTAGGACACTAAAGAGGCCTTTCTACTGACTCTGAAAAACACCAAAAGAAAGATGCTCAGGGTCCCTGCTCATCTGTGTGAACGTGCCTTAGGCATGCTGAAAGGAGGATTCCCCCCAGAAATGTCCGGGAACTTGCAGGTGCCTTGGTGGAAGAATGGTTACATCTCACAGCAAGAACTGGCAAATCTGGTGCAGTCCATGAGGAGGAGATTCCACTGCAATACTTAATGCAGCTGGTGGCCACATCAGATACTGACTGTTACTTTTGATTTTGAACCCCCTTTGTTCAGGGACACAATTAAATTTATGTTAGTCACATGTCTGTGGAACTTGTTCAGTTTATGTCTCAGTTGTTGAATCTTGTCATGTTCATAAATATTTACACATGTTAAGTTTGCTGGAAATAAACACAGTTGACAATGAGAGGATGTTTCTTTTTCTTTTTTTTACATTTCAGCAGGCTATTAAACACCATAGTAACTCTAAATCAGTCAAGAGCAAGCCAGGTAGCCTAAGGACTGAACATTAATTAGTCAGGCTACATTATTATTATTATTTCAAGGCTATAACCTGCCATTTGAGAAATAAATTGAGAAGCATTTGTGACACACTACAGTCTGGCACAACAACAGTACTTCAACAACATGTCCATACATTTCACATTTAGGCTGTATTAAATTCAATTTAAAAAGATAATGACAGAATTAAATGAACATGAAACAAAAAATGCCTTATTAGGTTATACAGTGATTCTACAATGCCTTTTGAGTTCACTTTTAGAAAAACAAGACTGTTTGGACAGTCTGGTTTTAGGATCATGCGATGAGCTGTGTTCATTTAGCCTAGCAGATGCTCTTATATTCCCATGCCCTAATCACAGTCAACACAAACCTATTGTGTAACAACAATATCATGGAATTCAACAGAATAAATGAGAGAAAATGATATTTTCCCAATTGAATAAAGTTACTAGTGCACACAGGCCTACCTGATGAAATGCAGCTGCTGTGTAAAACAAACAAATGGCTTTTTTCTCAAATTCAGTCATGTAAAATAACATAGAACTGTATGAAATGTGTTTATAAAAGGATGTTTTTTCTCAGTCAGCAAGTCTGTGAATCCACAACCTTCTGGCTACTTTACCACGTTTAATAAACCAAGAACAGATTCAAAACAGCACATCTGAAGGCTCTGGTCCTAGGACAGACCAGAGCCTTTAGATGTGCTGTTTTTAACCTCCCTCCTAAAGGACAGACCAGAGCCTTTAGATGTGCTGTTTTTAACCTCCCTCCTAAAGGACAGACCAGAGCCTTTAAATGTGCTGTTTTTAACCTCCCTCCTAGGACAGACCAGAGCCTTTAGATGTGCTGTTTTTAACCTCCCTCCTAGGACAGACCAGAGCCTTTAGATGTGCTGTTTTTAACCTCCCTCCTAGGACAAACCAGAGCCTTTAGATGTGCTGTTTTTAACCTCCCTCCTAGGACAGACCAGAGCCTTTAAATGTGCTGTTTTAAACCTCCCTCCTAAAGGACAGACCAGAGCCTTTAGATGTGCTGTTTTTAACCTCCCTCCTAGGACAGACCAGAGCCTTTAGATGTGCTGTTTTTAACCTCCCTCCTAGGACAGACCAGAGCCTTTAGATGTGCTGTTTTTAACCTCCCTCCTAGGACAGACCAGAGCCTTTAGATGTGCTGTTTTTACCCTCCCTCCTAGGACAGACCAGAGCCTTTAAATGTGCTGTTTTAAACCTCCCTCCTAAAGGACAGACCAGAGCCTTTAGATGTGCTGTTTTTAACCTCCCTCCTAGGACAGACCAGAGCCTTTAGATGTGCTGTTTTTAACCTCCCTCCTAGGACAGACCAGCGCCTTTAGATGTGCTGTTTTTAACCGCCCTCCTAGGACAGACCAGAGCCTTTAGATGTGCTGTTTTAAACCTCCCTCCTAGGACAGACCAGAGCCTTTTAGATGTGCTGTTTTTAACCTCCCTCCTAGGACAGACCAGAGCCTTTAGATGTGCTGTTTTTAACCTCCCTCCTAGGACAGACCAGAGCCTTTAGATGGGCTGTTTTTAACCTCCCTCCTAGGACAGACCAGAGCCTTTAGATGTGCTGTTTTTAACCTCCCTCCTAGGACAGACCAGAGCCTTTAGATGTGCTGTTTTTAACCTCCCTCCTAGGACAGACCAGAGCCTTTAGATGTGCTGTTTTAAACCTCCCTCCTAGGACAGACCAGAGCCTTTTAGATGTGCTGTTTTTAACCTCCCTCCTAGGACAGACCAGAGCCTTTAGATGTGCTGTTTTTAACCTCCCTCCTAGGACAGACCAGAGCCTTTAGATGTGCTGTTTTTAACCTCCCTCCTAGGACAGACCAGAGCCTTTAGATGTGCTGTTTTAAACCTCCCTCCTAGGACAGACCAGAGCCTTTAGATGTGCTGTTTTTAACCTCCCTCCTAGGACAGACCAGAGCCTTTAGATGTGCTGTTTTTAACCTCCCTCCTAGGACAGACCAGGAGGAGGTTAAGTTGTAGGTGTGTTCTCTGCTATCCACTTGAGGTTTCATTATTATTTAGGCTATAAGGGAGGGTCAATTGTTTGTTTTTTCAATCGCTCGGGGAGTGTGGGATCAAAAAAGATTTGACTGAATGAGGGCCATCCATTTTCCTTTCAGAGAGGTCGGATTTCTCCTGGTATCCCTCATTATAAATAACGTACAGTCAGTGTAGTAGCATAAGTCATTAATTAGCAAAGCAGAGTTGTTCCGTTATTCAGAAGCTCATAGTGTTACGTTTATCTGTCAGTAAAAGTCATGGCTGCAAGGCCAACAATGAGCACACACACAGTGTTTGGCAGCCTGCCACCTCAACTCACACACAGGGCAATCACACATACACACATTAAATTTTAGCAGACTCTCTTGTCTAGAGTGATGTACAGGAGGAATTTGGGTTAAGTGCCTTGCTCAAGGGCACATCGACATATTTTTCACCTAGTCGGCTCAGGGATTGGAACCAGCGACCTTTCGGTTACTGGCCCAATGCTCTGAACATCTAGGCTATCTGACGCTCCACTCATGAACGGACATGCACACACACCTATGGGCACGCATGAACACACACACACGCATGGACACGAACGCTCCCACACAAGCATGCACACACACACGCATGGGACGCACACAAAAAAGGCACACACACACACACATGCACACACTGATACACACACTGCCACAGATCGCGGAAGACGGAGCAGCAGCCCTCAAAGTGCAAAAGCATGTTACCTAATTGCAGTCTGTTTACCTCATAGACAGGACCCATGCTGTGTTCAGTACACAGGCCTCATCCATGATGAATAACACACCTCACTAGCGCCAGCCGAGGTGTGTGTGTGTGTGTGTGTGTGTGTGTGTGTGTGTGTGTGTGTGTGTGTGTGTGTGTGTGTGTGTGTGTGTGTGTGTTGGTCTGTGTAATTTGCATGTCCAGCCCTCCCATTCTCCTGAGACATAACACTGTATATTCCTGCACATATTAAAAGGGTTTGTATGGAAGAGCTAGTCTACCGCTGCACAGTGGAACACTTTCATATGACAAAACAGGGGGAAAGATTCAACAATTTCCTGTCCTGTATTGTTGGGTAGCCTAGTGGTTAGAGCGTTGGACTAGTAACCGGAAGGTTGTGAGTTCAAACCCCCGAGCCGACAAGGTACAAATCTGTCGTTCTGCCCCTGAACAGGCAGTTAACCCACTGTTCCCAGGCCGTCATTGAAAAATAAGAATGTGTTCTTAACTGACTTGCCTGGTTAAATAAAAAAAAAAAATAAATAAAAAAAAAAAAAAAGGTAAAAATTAACTTGTAAGTCGCTCTGGATAAGAGCGTCTGCTAAATGACTTAAATGTAAATGTAAATGTAAAATTAAATGTTCAGCTCTAATTACAATTAGGCAACGTATTATGTATAATAAGGATCAGGGAGCAGCAGAGATGTATTATGTATAGTTAGGATCAGGGAGCAGCAGAGATGTATTATGTATAGTTAGGATCAAGGAGCAGCAGAGATGTATTATGTATAGTAAGGATCAGGGAGCAGCAGAGATGTATTATGTATAGATAGGATCAGGGAGCAGCAGAGATGTATTATGTATAGATAGGATCAGGGAGCAGCAGAGATGTATTATGTAATGTAAGGATCAGGGAGCAGCAGAGATGTATTATGTATAGTTAGGATCAGGGAGCAGCAGAGATGTATTATGTATAGTTAGGATCAGGGAGCAGCAGAGATGTATTATGTATAGTAAGGATCAGGGAGCAGCAGAGATGTATTATGTATAGTTAGGATCAGGGAGCAGCAAAGATGTATTATGTATAGTAAGGATCAGGGAGCAGCAGATATGTATTATTTATAGTAAGGATCAGGGAGCAGCAGAGATGTATTATGTATAGATAGGATCAGGGAGCAGCAGATATGTATTATGTATAGTAAGGATCAGGGAGCAGCAGAGATGTATTATGTATAGTAAGGATCAGGGAGCAGCAGAGATGTATTATTTATAGTAAGGATCAGGGAGCAGCAGAGATGTATTATTTATAGTAAGGATCAGGGAGCAGCAGAGATGTATTATTTATAGTAAGGATCAGGGAGCAGCAGAGCTGTATTATTTATAGTAAGGATCAGGGAGCAGCAGAGATGTATTATTTATAGTAAGGATCAGGGAGCAGCAGAGATGTATTATGTATAGTTAGGATCAGGGAGCAGCAGAGATGTATTATTTATAGATAGGATCAGGGAGCAGCAGAGATTTATTATGTATAGTTAGGATCAGGGAGCAGCAGAGATTTATTATGTATAGTAAGGATAAGGGAGCAGCAGAGATGTATTATGTATAGTAAGGATCAGGGAGCAGCAGAGATGTATTATGTATAGATAGGATCAGGGAGCAGCAGAGATGTATTATTTATAGTTAGGATCAGGGAGCAGCAGAGATGTATTATGTATAGATAGGATCAGGGAGCAGCAGAGATGTATTATTTATAGATAGGATCAGGGAGCAGCAGAGATGTAATATGTATAGTTAGGATCAGGGAGCAGCAGAGATGTATTATTTATAGTTAGGATCAGGGAGCAGCAGAGATGTATTATTTATAGTTAGGATCAGGGAGCAGCAGAGATGTATTATGTATAGTAAGGATCAGGGAGCAGCAGAGATGTATTATGTATAGTTAGGATCAGGGAGCAGCAGAGATGTATTATTTATAGTAAGGATCAGGGAGCAGCAGAGATGTATTATGTATAGTTAGGATCAGGGAGCAGCAGAGATGTATTATGTATAGTTAGGATCAGGGAGCAGCAGAGATGTATTATGTATAGTAAGGATCAGGGAGCAGCAGAGATGTATTATGTATAGTAAGGATCAGGGAGCAGCAGAGATGTATTATGTATAGTTAGGACCAGGGAGCAGCAGAGATGTATTATGTATAGTTAGGATCAGGGAGCAGCAGAGATGTATTATGTATAGTAAGGATCAGGGAGCAGCAGAGATGTATTATGTATAGTTAGGATCAGGGAGCAGCAGAGATGTATTATTTATAGTTAGTATCAGGGAGCAGCAGAGATGTATTATTTATAGTTAGGATCAGGGAGCAGCAGAGATGTACACCACTAGAGGGATATCTTCAACCACCAACTTACCATCCTGAGACAAGGCTGAGTATAGCCCACAAAGATCACCGCCATGGCACAACCCAAAGGGGGGCGCCAACCCAGACAGGATGACCACATCAGTGAATCAACCCACTCAGGTGACGCACCCCTTCCAGGGACGGCATGAGACAGCCCAGTAAGCCAGTGACTCAGCCCCTGTAATAGGGTTAGAGGCAGAGAATCCCAGTGGAAAGAGGGGAACCGGCCAGGCAGAGACAGCAAGGGCGGTTCGTTGCTCCAGAGCCTTTCCGTTCACCTTCCCACTCCTGGGCCAGACTACACTCAATCATATGACCCACTGAAGAGATGAGTCTTCAGTAAAGACTTAAAGGTTGAGACCGAGTTTGCGTCTCTGACATGGGTAGGCAGACCGTTCCATAAAAATGGAGCTCTATAGGAGAAAGCCCTGGCTCCAGCTGTTTGCTTAGAAATTCTAGGGACAATTAGGAGGCCCGCGTCTTGTGACCGTAGCGTACGTGTAGGTATGTACGGCAGGACCAAATCAGAGAGATAGGTAGGAGCAAGCCCATGTAATGCTTTGTAGGTTAGCAGTAAAACCTTGAAATCAGCCCTTGCTTTGACAGGAAGCCAGTGTAGGGAGGCTAGCACTGGAGTAATATGATCAAATGTTTTGGTTC
This sequence comes from Oncorhynchus masou masou, assembly GCF_036934945.1. Classification (NCBI taxonomy): domain Eukaryota; kingdom Metazoa; phylum Chordata; class Actinopteri; order Salmoniformes; family Salmonidae; genus Oncorhynchus; species Oncorhynchus masou. Next base: position 54,783 of record NW_027002170.1, read on the forward strand.
TAGTCAGGATTCTAGCAGCCGTATTTAGCACTAACTGAAGTTTATTTAGTGCTTTATCCGGGTAGCCGGAAAGTAGAGCATTGCAGTAGTCTAAGTGACAAAAGCATGGATTCATTTTTCTGCATCATTTTTGGACAGAAAGTTTCTGATTTTTGCAATGTTACGTAGATGGAAAAAAGCTGTCCTTGAAATGGTCTTGATATGTTCTTCAAAAGAGAGATCAGGGTCCAGAGTAACGCCGAGGTCCTTCACAGTTTTATTTGAGACGACTGTACAACCATTAAGATTAATTGTCAGATTCAACAGAAGATCTCTTTGTTTCTTGGGACCTAGAACAAGCATCTCTGTTTTGTCCGAGTTTAAAAGTAGAAAGTTTGCAGCCATCCACTTCCTTATGTCTGAAACACATGCTTCTAGCAAGGGCAGTTTTGGGGCTTCACCGTGTTTCATTGAAATGTACAGCTGTGTGTCATCCGCATAGCAGTGAAAATTAACATTATGTTTTCAAATAACATCCCCAAGAGGTAAAATATATAGTGAAAACAATAGTAGTCCTAAAACGGAACCTTGAGGAACACCGAAATGTACAGTTGATTTGTCAGAGGACAAACCATTCACAGAGACAAACTGATATCTTTCCGACAGATAAGATCTAAACCAGGCCAGAACTTATACGTGTAGACCAATTTGGGTTTCCAATCTCTCCAAAAGAATGTGGTGATTGATGGTATCAAAAGCAGCACTAAGGTCTAGGAGCACGAGGACAGATGCAGAGCCTCGGTCCGATGCCATTAAAATGTCATTTACCACCTTCACAAGTGTCGTCTCAGTGCTATGATGGGGTCTAAAACCAGACTGAAGCATTTCGTATACATTGTTTGTCTTCAGGAAGGCAGTGAGTTGCTGCGCAACAGCCTTTTCTAAAATGTTTGAGAGGAATGGAAGATTCGATATAGGCCGATAGTTTTTTTATATTTTCTGGGTCAAGGTTTGGCTTTTTCAAGAGAGGATTTATTACTGCCACTTTTAGTGAGTTTGGTACACATCCGGTGGATAGAGAGCCGTTTATTATGTTCAACATAGCAGGGCCAAGCACAGGAAGCAGCTCTTTCAGTAGTTTAGTTGGAATAGGGTCCAGTATGCAGCTTGAAGGTTTAGAGGCCATGATTATTTTCATCATTGTGTCAAGAGATACAGTACTAAAACACTTGAGCGTCTCTCTTGATCCTAGGTCCTGGCAGAGTTGTGCAGACTCAGGACTACTGAGCTTTGAAGGAATACGCAGATTTAAAGAGGAGTCTGTAATTTGCTTTCTAATAATCATATTTTTTTCCTCAAAGAAGTTCATGAATTTATCACTGCTAAAGTGAAAGTCATCCTCTCTTGGGGAATGCTGCTTTTTAGTTAGCTTTGCGACAGTATCAAAAAGGAATTTCGGATTGTTCTTATTTTCCTCAATTAAGGGAACGTTCCCCTTATCATTTCCTGTACATAGGTCTATATACCTCACATTTCGTTATAAATGTCCCTCTTCTTCTCAGATACAATGGCAATATAGTTCACAAGTCTTCTCACATTGTCTGCCACCTGTTAAACAATCGACTACAAGCCCAAGGTCTCTCTCCTCCCTGGGTGGGGACCGAATGTCCTGTAAGGAACACAGTATTCCAGACGGTCTGACGATAGCTCCATTAGTTTCTAACAAGGAACAGAAAGTCCTTGTTCTAATTCTTGACTAAAACTACAAACATCAGATTTAGTGTTGTGATTCTAATAAGATTCATACAATCATACAGGGTAGTAGTGACAGGGTAGTGACAGGGTAGTATTCTGTTTAGTTATAGTTCTTTGTTAAATGTATACATCATTTAGTCATTATTCATAAAAAAATCCCATAACAACGTGTTTCACACACACACACACACACACACACACAAATCATTCCGCACCCCCACCACACACACGCATAACGTGCCGAGGACCCACCACACACATACACACACACACACGTATATTGACCTATATTCACCACAACACACACTCTCATCAGAAAGCGCCAGGAGAGTTCATTAACAACAAGAGGGGGAGTGAATGGCAGAGTCTGCACCGATGCACCGAGGCGTAAGGTTTAATGCAAAACGAGTGTTATGATGCCAAATAATTCATGATCCGGGATGGCCACATTAGAACCAATCACTTCATTGGAGCTCGTTTCTGTATGTTCCTTCTCCTCACTCTCCTGTTATAATGGACAGAATGTCTTGTTTACTTCACTCTCCTGTTATAATGGACAGAATGTCTTGTTCACTTCACTCTCATGTTATAATGGACAGAATGTCTTATTCTCCTCACTCTCCTGTTATAATGGACCGAATGTCTTGTTTACTTCACTCTCCTGTTATAATGGACAGAATGTCTTATTCTCCTCACTCTCCTGTTATAATGGATAGAATGTCTTGTTTACTTCACTCTCCTGTTATAATGGACTGAATGTCTTATTCTCCTCACTCTCCTGTTAAAATGGACCGAATGTCTTGTTTACTTCACTCTCATGTTATAATGGACATAATGTCTTGTTTACTTCACTCTCCTGTTATAATGGACAGAATGTCTTGTTTACTTCACTCTCCTGTTATAATGGACAGAATGTCTTGTTTACTTCACTCTCCTGTTATAATGGACAGAATGTCTTATTCTCCTCACTCTCCTGTTATAATGGACAGAATGTCTTGTTTACTTCACTCTCCTGTTATAATGGACTGAATGTCTTGTTTACTTCACTCTCCTGTTATAATGGACAGAATGTCTTGTTTACTTCACTCTCCTGTTATAATGGACCGAATGTCTTGTTTACTTCACTCTCCTGTTATAATGGACAGAATGTCTTGTTTACTTCACTCTCCTGTTATAATGGACAGAATGTCTTGTTCACTTCACTCTCATGTTATAATGGACAGAATGTCTTATTCTCCTCACTCTCCTGTTATAATGGACCGAATGTCTTGTTTACTTCACTCTCCTGTTATAATGGACAGAATGTCTTATTCTCCTCACTCTCCTGTTATAATGGACAGAATGTCTTATTCTCCTCACTCTCCTGTTATAATGGACAGAATGTCTTGTTTAAATGATCAGCGTCTGGGATAACAAGAAAATAATACTATTGAGTTCTCTCTCACACTCTCTCACACTCTCACACACACACACACACACACACACACACACACACACACACACACACACACACACACACACACACACACACACACACACACACACACACACACACACACACACACACACACACACACACACACACACACACACACACACACACACACACATCTCTCTTTATTTAGCTGGATGGAAGCAGGGTATTATGGGTGATGAGGAACGTGTCCTTAGCCCGTGGTCAAGGCTCTGCATGCCCATTAAATATAGCTTCCGTATCGTAAAAACACTAAATATATGTCTACTGTTAGGGAAATAAATGGGTGTTGCTGCCCTGCGGCTATTTACCCATTATGGCTCAATACTTTATAAAGGGAGAGAACAAACAGGGTGGAGGGACACAAAGGAGGGAGGTGCTCTGTGTCTAGGGTCCTAACACACAGGGAGACACAGGAGGGAGGTGCTCTGTGTCTAGGGTCCTAACACACAGGGACACAAAGGAGGGAGGTGCTGTGTGTCTGAGGTCCTAACACACAGGGACACAAAGGATGGAGGTGCTCTGTGTCTAGGGTCCTAACACACAGGGAGACACAGGAGGGAGGTGCTCTGTGTCTAGGGTCCTAACACACAGGGAGACACAGGATGGAGGTGCTCTGTGTCTAGGGTCCTAACACACAGGGAGACAAAGGAGGGAGGTGCTCTGTGTCTAGGGTCCTAACACACAGGGAGACAAAGGAGGGAGGTGCTCTGTGTCTAGGGTCCTAACACACAGGGAGACACAGGAGGGAGGTGCTGTGAGTCTAGGGTCCTAACACACAGGGAGACAAAGGAGGGAGGTGCTCTGTGTCTAGGGTCCTAACACACAGGGAGACAAAGGAGGGAGGTGCTCTGTGTCTAGGGTCCTAACACACAGGGACACAAAGGAGGGAGGTGCTCTGTGTCTAGGGTCCTAACACACAGGGAGACACAGGAGGGAGGTGCTGTGAGTCTAGGGTCCTAACACACAGGGAGACAAAGGAGGGAGGTGCTCTGTGTCTAGGGTCCTAACACACAGGGAGACACAGGAGGGAGGTGCTCTGTGTCTAGGGTCCTAACACACAGGGACACAAAGGAGGGAGGTGCTCTGTGTCTAGGGTCCTAACACACAGGGACACAAAGGAGGGAGGTGCTCTGTGTCTAGGGTCCTAACACACAGGGAGACAAAGGAGGGAGGTGCTCTGTGTCTAGGGTCCTAAAACACAGGGACACAAAGGAGGGAGGTGCTGTGTGTCTGAGGTCCTAACACACAGGGAGACACAGGAGGGATGTGCTCTGTGTCTAGGGTCCTAACACACAGGGAGACACCGGAGGGAGGTGCTGTGAGTCTAGGGTCCTAACACACAGGGAGACAAAAGAGGAGGGAGGTGTCTGGGGTCCTAACCCACAGGGAGACAAAAGAGGAGGGAGTTGTCTTGGGTCCTAACCCACAGGGAGACAAAGGAGGGAGGGAGGTGTCTTGGGTCCTAACCCACAAGGAGACAAAGGAGGGAGGGAGGTGTCTTGGGTCCTAACACACAGTGAGACAAAGGAGGAGGGAGGTGTTGTGTGTCTGGTGTCCTAACCCACAGGGGAGGCAAAGGAGGGAGGTGCTGTGTATCTGGGGTCCTAACCCAAAGGGGAAGCAAAGGAGGGAGGTGCTGTGTGTCTGGGGTCCTAACCCACAGGGGAGGCAAAGGAGGGAGGTGATGTGTGTCTGAGGTCCTAACACACAGGGGAGGCAATGGAGGGAGGTGCTGTGTGTCTGGGGTCCTAACACACAGGGACACAAAGGAGGGAGGTGCTCTGTGTCTAGGGTCCTAACACACAGAGAGACAAAGGAGGGAGGTGCTCTGTGTCTAGGGTCCTAACACACAGGGACACAAAGGAGGGAGGTGCTGTGTGTCTGGGGTCCTAACACACAGGGACACAAAGGAGGGAGGTGCTCTGTGTCTGAGGTCCTAACACACAGGGAGACAAAGGAGGGAGGTGTTCTGTGTCTAGGGTCCTAACACACAGGGAGACACCGGAGGGAGGTGCTCTGTGTCTAGGGTCCTAACACACAGGGAGACAAAGGAGGGAGGTGCTCTGTGTCTAGGGTCCTAACACACAGGGACACAAAGGAGGGAGGTGCTCTGTGTCTAGGGTCCTAACACACAGGGACACAAAGGAGGGAGGTGCTCTGTGTCTAGGGTCCTAACACACAGGGAGACACAGGAGGGAGGTGCTGTGTGTCTGAGGTCCTAACACACAGGGACACACAGGAGGGAGGTGCTCTGTGTCTAGGGTCCTAACACACAGGGACACAAAGGAGGGAGGTGCTCTGTGTCTAGGGTCCTAACACACAGGGACACAAAGGAGGGAGGTGCTCTGTGTCTAGGGTCCTAACACACAGGGACACAAAGGAGGGAGGTGCTGTGTGTCTGGGGTCCTAACACACAGGGACACAAAGGAGGGAGGTGCTCTGTGTCTAGGGTCCTAACACACAGGGAGACAAAGGAGGGAGGTGCTCTGTGTCTAGGGTCCTAACACACAGGGACACAAAGGAGGGAGGTGCTGTGTGTCTGGGGTCCTAACACAGAGGGACACAAAGGAGGGAGGTGCTCTGTGTCTAGGGTCCTAACACACAGGGACACAAAGGAGGGAGGTGCTGTGTGTCTGGGGTCCTAACACACAGGGACACAAAGGAGGGAGGTGCTCTGTGTCTAGGGTCCTAACACACAGGGAGACACAGGAGGGCGGTGCTGTGAGTCTAGGGTCCTAACCCACAGGGGAGACGAAGGAGGAGGGAGGTGTCTGGTATCCTAACCCACAGGGGAGAGAAAGGAGGAGGGAGGTGTCTGGGGTCCTAACCCACAGGGAGACAAAGGAGGGTGGTGTCTGGGGTCCTAACCCACAGGGAGACAAAGGAGGAGGGAGGTGTCTTGGGTCCTAACCCACAGGGAGACAATGGAGGAGGGAGGTGCTGTGTGTCTGGGGTCCTAACCCACAGGGGAGACAAAGGAGGAGGGAGGTGTCTTTGGTTCTAACCCACAGGGAGACAAAGGAGAAGGGAGATGTATGGGTCCTAACCCACAGGGAGAGAAAGGAGGAGGGAGGTGTTGTGTGTCTGGGGTCCTAACCCACAGTGGAGACAAAGAAGGAGGGAGGTGTCTTGGATCCTAACCCACAGGGATACGAAAGAGGGAGGTGCTGTGTGTCTGGGGTCCTAACCCACAGGGGAGGCAAAGGAGGAGGGAGGTGTCTGGGGTCCTAACATACAGGGGAGACAAAGGAGGAGGGAGGCTTCTGGTATCCTAACACACAGGGGAGACAAAGGAACGAGGTGTCTGGGGTCCTAACCCACAGGGAGACAAAGGAGCGTGGTTTCTGGGGTCCCAACTCACAGGGAGACAAAAGAGGAGGGAGGTGTCTTGGTTCCTAACCCACAGGGAGGCAAAGGAGGAGGGTGGTGTCTGGAGTCCTAACCCACAGGGAGACAAAGGAGGAGGGAGGTGTCTTGGGTCCTAACCCACAGGAATACAAAGGAGGAGGGAGTTGTCTTTGGTCCTAACCCACAGGGAGACAAAGGAGGGAGGTGCTGTGTGTCTGGGATCCTAACCCACAGGGTAGACAAAGGAGGAGGGAGGTGTCTGTTGTCCTAACCCACAGGGAGACAAAGGAGGGTGGTGTCTGGGGTCGTAACCCACAGGGAGACAAAGTAGGAGGGGAGTGTCTTGGGTCCTAACCCACAGGGAGACAAAGGAGGGTGGTGTCTTGGGTCCTAACCCACAGGGAGACAAAGGAGGAGGGAGTTGTCTTGGGTCCTAACCCACAGGGAAACAAAGGAGGGAGGGAGGTGTCTTGGGTCCTAACACACAGTGAGACAAAGGAGGAGGAAGGTGTTGTGTGTCTGGTGTCCTAACCCACAGGGGAGGCAAAGGAGGGAGGTGCTGTGTGTCTGGGGTCCTAACCCACAGGGGAGGCAAAGGAGGGAGGTGCTGTGTGTCTGGGGTCCTAACCCACAGGGGAGGCCAAGGGGGGAGGTGCTGTGTGTCTGGGGTCCTAACCCACAGCGGAGGCCAAGGGGGGAGGTGCTGTGTGTCTGGGGTCCTAACCCACATGGTAGACAAAGGGGGGAGGTGCTGTCTGTCTGGGGTCCTAACCCACAGGGGAGGCAAAGGGGGGAGGTGCTGTGTGTCTGGGGTCCTAACCCACAGGGGAGGCAAAGGGGGGAGGTGCTGTGTGTCTGGGGTCCTAACCCACAGGGTAGACAAAGGGGGGAGGTGCTGTGTGTCTGGGGTCCTAACCCACAGGGGAGGCAAAGGAGGGAGGTGCTGTGTGTCTGGGGTCCTAACCCACAGGGGAGGCAAAGGAGGGAGGTGCTGTGTGTCTGGGGTCCTAACCCACAGGGGAGGCCAAGGGGGGAGGTGCTGTGTGTCTGGTGTCCTAACCCACAGCGGAGGCCAAGGGGGGAGGTGCTGTGTGTCTGGGGTCCTAACCCACAGGGGAGGCCAAGGGGGGAGGTGCTGTGTGTCTGGGGTCCTAACCCACAGCGGAGGCCAAGGGGGGAGGTGCTGTGTGTCTGGGGTCCTAACCCACATGGTAGACAAAGGGGGGAGGTGCTGTCTGTCTGGGGTCCTAACCCACAGGGGAGGCAAAGGGGGGAGGTGCTGTGTGTCTGGGGTCCTAACCCACAGGGGAGGCAAAGGGGGGAGGTGCTGTGTGTCTGGGGTCCTAACCCACAGGGTAGACAAAGGGGGAGGTGCTGTGTGTCTGGGGTCCTAACACACAGGGGAGGCAAAGGGGGGAGGTGCTGTGTGTCTGGGGTCCTAACCCACAGGGGAGGCAAAGGGGGAGGTGCTGTGTGTCTGGGGTCCTAACCCACAGGGGAGGCAAAGGGGGAGGTGCTGTGTGTCTGGGGTCCTAACCCACAGGGGAGGCAAAGGGGGGAGGTGCTGTGTGTCTGGGGTCCTAACCCACAGGGGAGGCAAAGGGGGGAGGTGCTGTGTGTCTGGGGTCCTAACCCACAGGGGAGGCAAAGGGGGGAGGTGCTGTGTGTCTGGGGTCCTAACCCACAGGGTAGACAAAGGGGGGAGGTGCTGTGTGTCTGGGGTCCTAACCCACAGGGGAGGCAAAGGAGGGAGGTGCTGTGTGTTTGGGGTCCTAACCCACAGGGGAATGCTGCATTGTGACATTGATCAGGGCCTCTGGCCTCACCACACATAGGGCCACGGTAGGAATGTACCTTCATATACATCTGAGTTCACATTGAAGAGTGTGTAGGTAAGAGTGTGTGTGTGTGTGCATGTGTGCGCGCATGCATGTGTGGGTGTGTGTGCGCGTGTGCAAGTGAATGACCTTGTGCAAGTGCAAGTGAGAGAGAACATGGTTTTTGAGTGGGTGGTCAATATGTGTCATAAACAATGACAAATAAAAGTACAACCAATGGGACCAGTTCTTCCTAAACATCTTTACCACATCCAAGACTCTAAACATCATTACCACATCCAAGACTCTAAACATCTTTACCACATCCAAGACTCTAAACATCTTTACCACATCCAAGACTCTAAACATCATTACCACATCCAAGACTCTAAACATCTTTACCACATCCAAGACTCTAAAAATATTTACCACGTCCAAGACTCTAAACATCTTTACACACACCCAGACACACACTGACACACACACACACACAGTCACACACTCAGACACAGACACAGACACACACCCAGACACACAATGAGACACAGACACAGACACACACCCAGACACACACTGACACACAGACACACACACACACAGACACACACCCAGACACACACTGACACACACACACACAGACACAGACACAGACACACACACACACACACAGACACACACACAGACACACACTGAGACACAGACACAGACACAGACACACACACAGACACAGACACAGACACACACACAGACACAGACACAGACACACACACAGACACACACAGAAGCACACTGAGACACACACACACACACAGACACACACTGAGACACAGACACAGACACAGACACACACACAGACACAGACACAGACACACACACAGACACACCCAGAAGCACACTGAGACACACACACAGACACAGACACAGACACAGACACACACACAGACACACCCAGAAGCACACTGAGACACACACACAGACACAGACACAGACACAGACACACACACAGACACACACCCAGAAGCACACTGAGACACAGATACACACACACACAGACACAGACACACACTGACACACAGACACACACACACACAGACACACACCCAGACACACACTGACACACACACACACACACACACACACACACACACAGACACACACTCAGACAGACACAGACACAGACACAGACACACGTGAACTGTCACCTCTTTCTGGCCTCCACCAGAGAACAGTTTATTACAGAGAGACAGTAAAACCTAGTAGAAACAATGCTGAAGAGAATAAAACTTTACAGGAAAATCATTTCCCATAGCACCTTAACGGTTCCTCCTTAGACAATAACTACAGGTCATGGTCAAGGCCAGTCATGTGCTGACATAGCACTTCAACATGGAGATGAATGATGGTCATTTACTGTACATTTACATTACACTTAAAAGCCTATGATTAAACAAGACAGACAGACAGACAGACAGACAGACAGACAGACAGACAGACAGACAGACAGACAGACAGACAGACAGACAGACAGACAGACAGACAGACAGACAGGTCGTTAGACTGGTCGTTAAACTGGTCTTTAGAGAAACCAGTAAATGAGCAGATAGAAAGTGGTCATGTGATTCTGCAGAGGTGAAGGGTGAAGACGTATGTTTTGTGAGTTGACGTTGAGCTGACGGTGTCAGAAGACCCTTTATATTGTCACTGCTTTATCTGAGTAGATTAGAACAGGAATGTATGAGGGGCCACGGTAGTAAAGCACATCAAATGGGCCCTTCCAGTGGCATCAATATGCTGCTGGGGGTTTTACCATCTATACTTAAAGCTACAATCTGCAGCTTGTGTTTCAGCAAACAGCTGCTTCCCTGCCACTACTGAGATGAGGACCCGGACTGGGACAATTCATAGAAGTAGCTAGATAAGGGCTGTCAAATTCATTTTGCCCCGCGGGCCGCATTCAGTCTTCACCGAAGTCCGTCTGGCATCACTTTAAATAGATTATATTAGAAACGGATTATATTTCCTCGCCGTCAAAATGTATTAAAGAATGGTCCTTTAAACATCCCTCCCTGACTTTTCTTCTTTCGTTTGGATGACTGTTAAAAAGAAATAGCTGCTAGATGCAAAGACTGACAGTCCATGAGTTCGTCAGTGTTCAGGAAGGAGACCTACTTCCATAATGACAAGCATCTGGTGGAGTCACAGACCACACTGTCCTGTACAGATCAATAGTAGAAAGAAGCCATGACTCCGTCCACTGTTCATCATGTGATCAGATAAAGAGGAGCTGCAAACATCAAGGCACCACAGACGCCACTTTCCCAGGATCACGTCAGCAAAAAGTCCGTGGATGAAGAGCACAGCTATTTCACTTCCATGGGATTTTTATGTGATGTACAAAGGATAGTAATAGACTCTGAGCAGTAAAGCCAGATGTGGTTTTATTATGGTTTATTGGTAATCAAAGGGGAACAGATCTTTTTAGTCACCCTGCTTGTACATAGTGTAGTCTTTTCATTTTAGTAGAAGAGAGTTGTTGTTGGTGGGGACAGAAATGGTTGTGTTCTCTCTTAATGAGCCAACCGACCACTATGCTACTGGACGCTGTTGCTTCAACAGGAAACTCTGATTCCACCCCCCTCCCAAACTTCTGACCAAGCCTCTTAGCTGACATGCCCCCTATTTGACACATAGTGGGACTAATCCATTGACCGCAGTGTGTTAAATTCTTTGAAAGAAAAATGAGTAGGCCTATTACTTTGAACCCAGGACTGCTATGCACTTAACACTGTCGCCAGTCTCTACACACTCCGTCCTTTAGAGGTTGGTACACTGGCCGGCAGACTGACGGTCTGAGCAGGGGGCAGTACTGGCCGGCAGACTGACGGTCTGAGCAGGGGGCAGTACTGGCCGGCAGACTGATGGTCTGAGCAGGGGGCAGTACTAGCAGACCTGTTGACTGAATCCTTAAAGCACTCTTAAGGCCTGCCTCCTGAGACATACTGGTCATACTGAACAACACTTCTCCCTCCTCTCCAACCTCTCCACACTCTCTCCTCCCTCTCCTCTCCAACCTCTCCACACTCTCTCCTCCCTCTCCTCTCCAACCTCTCCACACTCTCTCCTCCCTCTCAACACTCTCTCCTCCCTCTCCACACTCTCTCCTCCCTCTCCACACTCTCTCCTCCCTTTCTCCCTCCTCCCTCTCTCCTTCCTCTCCCCTCTCCTTCCTCTCCCTCTCCTCTCCACACTCTCTCCTCCCTTTCTCCCTCCTCCCTCTCCCTCTCCTCTCCACACTCTCTCCTCCCTTTCTCCACACTCTCTTATCCTTCCCTTTCTCCTCCCTCTCTGTATCCATATCCATATCACATGTTCAGTTACTATGGTGTAGATTGTAGAAGGGTACAACATACAGTTAGTATTTATTTTTATTTTTTTAATGTTACCTTTATTTAGGGGGCAGTAGACTGCCCCCTGCTCAGACTGTCAGTCTGTCTACTGCCCCCCTAACCAGGCAAGTCAGTTAAGAACAAATTCTTATTTTCAATAACGGCCTAGGAACAGTGGGTTAACTGCCTGTTCAGGGGCAGAACGACAGATTTGTACCTTGTCAGCTCGGGATATGAACTTGCAACCTTCCGGTTACTAGTCCAACGCTCAGGTAGTATGGTGTAGATTGTAGAAGGATGACACATTCAGGTAGTATGGTGTAGATTGTAGAAGGATGACACATTCAGGTAGTATGGTGTAGATTGTAGAAGGATGACACATTCAGGTAGTATGGTGTAGATTGTAGAAGGGTGACACATTCAGTTAGTATGGTGTAGATTGTAGAAGGATATGAACTTGCAACCTCAGTGACACATTCAGTTAGTATGGTGTAGATTGTAGAAGGATGACACATTCAGGTAGTATGGTGTAGATTGTAGAAGGATGACACATTCAGGTAGAATGGTGTAGATTGTAGAAGGATGACACATTCAGGTAGTATGGTGTAGATTGTAGAAGGGTGACACATTCAGGTAGTATGGTGTAGATTGTAGAAGGATGACACATTCAGGTAGAATGGTGTAGATTGTAGAAGGATGACACATTCAGGTAGTATGGTGTAGATTGTAGAAGGGTGACACATTCAGGTAGAATGGTGTAGATTGTAGAAGGATGACACATGCAGGTAGTATGGTGTAGATTGTAGAAGGGTGACACATTCAGGTAGTATGGTGTAGATTGTAGAAGGGTGACACATTCAGGTAGTATGGTGTAGATTGTAGAAGGGTGACACATTCAGTTAGTATGGTGTAGATTGTAGAAGGGTGACACATTCAGGTAGTATGGTGTAGATTGTAGAAGGGTGACACATTCAGGTAGTATGGTGTAGATTGTAGAAGGGTGACACATTCAGGTAGTATGGTGTAGATTGTAGAAGGGTGACACATTCAGTTAGTATGGTGTATATTGTAGAAGGGTGACACATTCAGTTAGTATGGTGTAGATTGTAGAAGGATGACACATTCAGGTAGTATGGTGTAGATTGTAGAAGGGTGACACATTCAGGTAGTATGGTGTAGATTGTAGAAGGGTGACACATTCAGGTAGTATGGTGTAGATTGTAGAAGGGTGACACATTCAGGTAGTATGGTGTAGATTGTAGAAGGGTGACACATTCAGGTAGTATGGTGTAGATTGTAGAAGGGTGACACATTCAGTTAGTATGGTGTAGATTGTAGAAGGGTGACACATTCAGGTAGTATGGTGTAGATTGTAGAAGGGTGACACATTCAGTTGGTATGGTGTAGATTGTAGAAGGGTGACACATTCAGTTGGTATGGTGTAGATTGTAGAAGGGTGACACATTCAGTTAGTATGGTGTAGATTGTAGAAGGGTGACACATTCAGGTAGTATGGTGTAGATTGTAGAAGGGTGACACATTCAGTTAGTATGGTGTAGATTGTAGAAGGGTGACACATTCAGTTAGTATGGTACAGAAGTGTTCACTCACAGTGAGTATGTAGTTCTGGTTGAGGAGGATCCAGTGCATGAAGCCTGTAGGGGGCCGCTGGCTCTGTCCTTATCCAGACTCTACTGCTCCCTGTTGGGAGACTATAGAATGGCTACTCGTTAGTGACAGTGAATACTTTAGTGACAGTTAGTGACAGTTGAATACTTTAGTGACAGTTAGCGACAGTTGAATACTTGAGTGACAGTTAGTGACAGTTGAATACTCCTGACCAGGGTTCAAATAGTATTTGAACATTAAAGTGAAACTGACAATAATGGAAGACCTTGGCCTGTATTCACTAAGAGTCTCAGGGTAGGACGGCTGATCTAGGATCAGATGTCCTTTTAGGATCATCATTACAGAATAAGATGATATAAACAAAGGGCACCTGATCCTAGATCAGCACTGCTACTCTGAGACTCAGATCTGTGAATAAGGTCCATTGAATGTATCTGCAGAGTACACAGAGGTCACTAGATTAACTAGGAGTACTATTCACATTGAGTTTGTTAAACACACAGTTCTCTGTAAGGATATATTTGACACGGGAATATGTTTAAAGGGAGAAACCTGCCTTCAACTGAAATGTATCTCTCATATTTAACCCAACCCCTCTGAATCAGAGAGGTGCAGGGGGCTCTCTCTCTTAGCCATTATGCTGTTGAATATCTCTACTCTGTGAATATCTCTACTCTATGAATATCTCTACTCTGTGAATATCTCTACTCTGTGAATATCTCTACTCTATGAATATCTCTACTCTGTGAATATCTCTACTCTATGAATATCTCTACTCTGTGAATATCTCTACTCTATGAATATCTCTACTCTATGAATATCTCTACTCTGTGAATATCTCTACTCTATGAATATCTCTACTCTGTGAATATATCTACTCTATGAATATCTCTACTCTGTGAATATCTCTACTCTATGAATATCTCTACTCTATGAATATCTCTACTCTGTGAATATCTCTACTCTATGAATATCTCTACTCTGTGAATATCTCTACTCTCTCTTTGTGGTTTGGAGTATAAACATTAAGTATACAAACTATTTCCTTATTTATCTGGCATCCATTGGTTTAAGATAAGACATTTCTTCATAGGTCTTAAGAGAGTTTTGTTGACTCACAGGGAGAACTACTCCCCCTGTACCAGCCAGGACATTTATAACAGGAATGTCTGATGCTGCATTACAACACATTAGAAACAGGGTGGTTCGAGCCCTGAATGCTGATTTGACGACAGCCGTGGTAAATAAGATGTATACCATGGGTATGACTGCTCTAATTACGTTCGTAACCAGTTTATAAAAGCAATAAGCACACACACACACACAAACACAGTCACGCCCACACACAAACATATGTACACGCACACACATACTGTCACGCTCACACACAGCAAAAACTCATCCAGGTAGCCTAGCAGTTAAGAACGTTGGGACAGTAACGGAAAGGTCGCTGGTTCAAATTCACGAGCCGACTAGGTGAAAAATCTGTAGATGTGCCCTTGAGCTAGGCACTTTTACCTAATTGCTCGTGTAAGTACCTCTGGATCAGAGAGTCGGCTAAATGACTAACACGTAACTGTAGGTCATCAAAGAGAGTAGGAGACCTAGTGTGATAAAAGAATGGAAGGATTGTGGGAAGTCGATGGAATGAGTGGTAGAGAGGTTAAGAAGGACACATGCTCTTTATTTCCTCTGTAAACAGAGTGGAGGGCAGACACAATCAATGAGGAACTCCTCCTTGTAAATATGGTCCTCTGATAACCTAAACACTGTGGAAGCTTGAGGTTCTCCACACATATCAGAGGTGGTTAGTCTCAATGGGAGAAG
>NW_027002170.1:75000-83714 GCF_036934945.1 Oncorhynchus masou masou
TGATATACCCTGATCTACCAAGTACTGTAGGATATACCCTGATCTACCTAGTACTGTATGATATACCCTGATCTACCTAGTACTGTAGGATATACCCTGATATACCTAGTACTGTAGGTTATACCCTGATATACCTAGTACTGTAGGTTATATCCTGATATACCTAGTACTGTAGGATATACCCTGATCTACCTAGTACTGTAGGATATACCCTGATATCCCTAGTACTGTAGAATATACCCTGATATACCTAGTACTGTAGGATATACCCTGATATACCTAGTACTGTAGGATATACCCTGATCTACCTAGTACTGTATGATATACCCTGATCTACCTAGTACTGTAGGATATACCCTGATCTACCTAGTACTGTAGGATATACCCTGATCTGCCTAGTACTGTAGGTTATACCCTGATCTACCTAGTACTGTAGGATATACCCTGATCTACCTAGTACTGTAGGATATACCCTGATCTACCTAGTACTGTAGGATATACCCTGATCTACCTAGTACTGTATGATATACCCTGATCTACCAAGTACTGTAGGTTATACCCTGATCTACCTAGTACTGTAGGATATACCCTGATCTACCTAGTACTGTAGGATATACCCTGATCTGCCTAGTACTGTAGGTTATACCCTGATCTACCTAGTACTGTAGGATATACCCTGATCTACCTAGTACTGTAGGATATACCCTGATCTACCTAGTACTGTAGGATATACCCTGATCTACCTAGTACTGTATGATATACCCTGATCTACCTAGTACTGTAGGTTATACCCTGATCTACATAGTACTGTAGGATATACCCTGATATACCTAGTACTGTAGGATATACCCTGATCTACCTAGTACTGTAGGATGTACCCTGATCTACCTAGTACTGTAGAATATACCCTGATCTACCTAGTACTGTAGGTTATACCCTGACCTACCTAGTACTGTAGGATGTACCCTGATCTACCTAGTACTGTAGGTTATACCCTGATCTACCTAGTACTGTAGGATATACCCTGATATACCTAGTACTGTAGGTTATACCCTGATCTACATAGTACTGTAGGATATACCCTGATATACCTAGTACTGTAGGATATACCCTGATCTACCTAGTACTGTAGGATGTACCCTGATCTACCTAGTACTGTAGAATATACCCTGATCTACCTAGTACTGTAGGTTATACCCTGATCTACCTAGTACTGTAGGATATACCCTGATCTACCTAGTACTGTAGGATATACCCTGATCTACCTAGTACTGCAGGATATACCCTGATCTACTTCGTACTGTAGGATATACCCTGATCTACCTAGTACTGTAGGATATACCCTGATCTACCTAGTACTGTAGGATATACCCTGATCTACCTAGTACTGTAGGATATACCCTGATCTACCTAGTACTGTAGGATATACCCTGATCTACCTAGTACTGTAGGATATACCCTGATCTACCTAGTACTGTATGATATACCCTGATCTACCTAGTACTGTAGGATATACCCTGATCTACCTAGTACTGTAGGATATACCCTGATCTACCTAGTACTGTAGGTTATACCCTGATCTACCTAGTACTGTAGGATATACCCTGATATACCTAGTACTGTAGGTTATACCCTGATCTACATAGTACTGTAGGATATACCCTGATATACCTAGTACTGTAGGATATACCCTGATCTACCTAGTACTGTAGGATGTACCCTGATCTACCTAGTACTGTAGAATATACCCTGATCTACCTAGTACTGTAGGTTATACCCTGACCTACCTAGTACTGTAGGATGTACCCTGATCTACCTAGTACTGTAGGTTATACCCTGATCTACCTAGTACTGTAGGATATACCCTGATATACCTAGTACTGTAGGTTATACCCTGATCTACATAGTACTGTAGGATATACCCTGATATACCTAGTACTGTAGGATATACCCTGATCTACCTAGTACTGTAGGATGTACCCTGATCTACCTAGTACTGTAGAATATACCCTGATCTACCTAGTACTGTTTAAAGCAAGAGATGTTCTCAGAGAAGCCTAGGTTATACCCTGACCTACCTAGTACTGTAGGGTGTACCCTGATCTACCTAGTACTATAGGTTATACCCTGATCTACCTAGTACTGTAGGATATACCCTGATATACCTAGTACTGTAGGTTATACCCTGATCTACATAGTACTGTAGGATATACCCTGATATACCTAGTACTGTAGGATATACCCTGATCTACCTAGTACTGTAGGATGTACCCTGATCTACCTAGTACTGTAGGATATACCCTGATATACCTAGTACTGTAGAATATACCCTGATCTACCTAGTACTGTAGGATATACCCTGATCTACCTAGTACTGTAGGATATACCCTGATCTACCTAGCTATACCCTTTCCCTTGGGTGTGACAGTGACAGTGGCAGGACAGTTGGCAGGAGGGTTGTCATGTCATGATGCATCATAGCAGATATCAGGCAGCAGGCAGACATAGCTTTGGGGTAGAGACAGCCCGCCAGAGTGAGGGGATAGGCAGATATATATGAATCAGCCCTGTCTTTAACGAGAAATTGGCCACCCACCCATTCTCCACTGTCTCTCTCCGGCTATACAGACAGGTTTAAACCAGAGAATAACAACATGCCAAAATACAAGGAGTTCTACTGTAGAAGCTAAGTTCCCCATATAACTGAATACTGTGTAAAAACATACGCTCAGACATGCATGTATGGATACAGGTAGTTTTCCACAGTAGATCAAAAGAATGGGCCCCTTTATATTCCGTTTCTGTTTAAAGCAAGAGATGTTCTCAGAGAAGCCTTCTGTCTAAAACCGTCTTTGTGGGATGTAAATGGGAGGGGTGCTAGATTGCTGTAATTATCAAGCAAAGCCATGTTCATTTAGCACAGTAAGACTTCGTTGGCAAATTTAAAGCGCCAATTAACTTCCAGTGGCTGTGGACAACAAGTGACTTCAGCCCCAGTTGAGAGGTCCATATTGCAGAGTGGGAAGGGCAGACAATGGGGGGATGGGGGGTTGAAATGATGAAGAAGGAACAAGGAAGAAGGGGATTCATCATGGGGCTAATTTTATGAGGCTTTCAGTGAACAGTGGGGAGCTGGTAAGTGCTGTATGACCAAGAGTGTTGATGTATGGAGGGACAAGACAAGCCTGTGTGGAGAGAGAGAGAGAGAGAGAGAGAGAGAGAGAGAGAGAGAGAGAGAGAGAGAGAGAGAGAGAGAGAGAGAGAGAGAGAGAGAGAGAGAGAGAGAGAGAGAGAGAGAGAGAGAGAGAGAGAGAGAGAGAGAGAGAGAGAGAGAGAGAGAGAGAGAGAGGTCCTTTAAAATCTAAATCTTGTACAGAGGAAGGATGTAAATGGAATGACGTTTGAACCCAACCAGCTCATCCTTAGGCAATGTCTTCTTTGTCCTCAGCTCTAGCGCATCGGCCTAGTTCAGTAGTTCAGTATAAAACACTCATTTGCCAATTCAATCCAGGAAAAAAGCAGAGACATAAAAACGGAAATTTGTCCACCCAGCATATGCGTAACAATAAAAGCCCACACAGGAGGGGAAAGTTTGGACGTGAACACTTTTCAGTATGCTGCCCCCCTCTGAGTGGTCGATGTATTACAGGTAATGGAGCAGGCGATTTGCTGCCTTGTGCTCTCTTGGTACAACTGATGCTGTATCCCTTTGTTGTGGTAAGAGAGGTTGGGGAAAAAATAAAATGCAATTTACAGACTGTCAAGACTAGAGTGATCTGACTTCAATCTGAGAGAAATTATAGCTGCACGAGGCCTATAATCAGAGACAAAGTGGCTCTTTGAGGATCAGCACAGCGTCGAGTGGCGTAGTGTGGGGCAGAGCGTCCAAATTACATGTACTAGCTTTATTAACAAAGTGCTCCAACTGCAGCACCTGAATCAGCCCTGTCTTTAACGAGGCTCTTGCTACCTGCGCCGCTAATTGGCCACCCACCCATTCTCCCCTCCACTGTCTCTCTCCGGCTAACACTTCCTGGCCCAATTTGACTTAAGGAGAGAAACTTTTAGTTTAGTTTGTTGATTCAACCATTTTAAAAAAACAAGCACACATATAACTTGAAAATACACATATAACTAGAAAATCCTCAGCATTACTCCTGAACCTGTATAAGCACACATTAACAACACCTGATCTTTATTTTTTATTTTTTTATTTCACCTTTATTTAACCAGGTAGGCTAGTTGTGAACAAGTTCTGGTGCTGTGATTATGTGTACCCCTAACACGAGGAACGTAATCAGTTAGATATCTGGGCGCAGAACCAGAAATACTCCTATAAATCAAACATAGCTCAATGGGACTCAGGGAGAGGCACTACAACGTCTAGGGTGGTGACTTGCTGTTATAAGTTCAGCAGGTCAGTGTTCTGTTGTTGTCACAGCTTGTTAATAGTCTAAAATACTGAAGAAGGTGCAGGGGAACTTGAAGAGTGGAACCTTTTTCTCACTCTAAAGCACACACCTGAGTTAAAAGAGGCTACATGTCAAACCTGACTGAGTTTAAAGAGGCTACATGTCAATCCTGAGTTCAAAGAGGCTACATGGCTACATGTCAACCCTGACTGAGTTTAAAGAGGCTACATGTCAATCCTGAGTTTAAAGAGGCTACATGGCTACATGTCAAACCTGACTGAGTTAAAAGAGGCTACATGTCAATCCTGAATTTAAAGAGGCTACATGGCTACATGTCAACCCTGACTGAGTTAAAAGAGGCTACATGGCTACATGTCAAACCTGACTGAGTTAAAAGAGGCTACATGGCTACATGTCAACCCTGACTGAGTTTAAAGAGGCTACATGGCTACATGTCAAACCTGACTGAGTTAAAAGAAGCTACATGTCTACTTGTCAACCCTGACTGAGTTAAAAGAGGCTACATGGCTACATGTCAACCCTGACTGAGTTTAAAGATGCTACTTGTCAACCCTGACTGAGTTTAAAGAGGCTACATGTCTACATGTCAACCCTGACTGAGTTAAAAGAGGCTACATGGCTACATGTCAAACCTGACTGAGTTTAAAGAGGCTGCATGTCAACCCTGACAGAGTTTAAAGAGAGCTACATGGCTACTACATGGCTACATGTCAACCCTGGCTGAGTTAAAAGAGGCTACATGGCTACATGTCAAACCTGACTGAGTTTAAAGAGGCTGCATGTCAACCCTGACTGAGTTAAAAGAGGCTACATGGCTACATGTCAAACCTGACAGAGTTAAAGAGGCTACATGGCTACATGTCAACCCTGACTGAGTTAAAAGAGGCTACATGGCTGCATGTCAACCCTGACTGGGTTTAAAGAGGCTACATGGCTACATGTCAACCCTGACAGAGTTTAAAGAGGCTGCATGTCAAACCTGACTGAGTTTAAAGAGGCTACATGTCAACCCTGACTGAGTTTAAAGAGGCTGCATGTCTACATGTCAATCCTGACTGAGTTTAAAGAGGCTACATGGCTACATGTCAAATCTGACTGAGTTAAAAGAGGCTGCATGTCAACCCTGACTGATTTAAAAGAGGCTACATGGCTACATGTCAAACCTGACTGAGTTAAAAGAGGCTACATGGCTACATGTCAACCCTGACTGAGTTTAAAGAGGCTACATGGCTACATGTCAAACCTGACTGAGTTAAAAGAAGCTACATGTCTACTTGTCAACCCTGACTGAGTTAAAAGAGGCTACATGGCTACATGTCAACCCTGACTGAGTTTAAAGATGCTACTTGTCAACCCTGACTGAGTTTAAAGAGGCTACATGTCTACATGTCAACCCTGACTGAGTTAAAAGAGGCTACATGGCTACATGTCAAACCTGACTGAGTTTAAAGAGGCTGCATGTCAACCCTGACAGAGTTTAAAGAGGCTACATGGCTACATGTCAACCCTGGCTGAGTTAAAAGAGGCTACATGGCTACATGTCAAACCTGACTGAGTTTAAAGAGGCTGCATGTCAACCCTGACTGAGTTAAAAGAGGCTACATGGCTACATGTCAAACCTGACAGAGTTAAAGAGGCTACATGGCTACATGTCAACCCTGACTGAGTTAAAAGAGGCTACATGGCTGCATGTCAACCCTGACTGGGTTTAAAGAGGCTACATGGCTACATGTCAACCCTGACTGAGTTTAAAGAGGCTGCATGTCTACATGTCAATCCTGACTGAGTTTAAAGAGGCTACATGGCTACATGTCAAATCTGACTGAGTTAAAAGAGGCTGCATGTCAACCCTGACTGATTTAAAAGAGGCTACATGGCTACATGTCAAACCTGACTGAGTTAAAAAAGGCTACATGGCTGCATGTCAATCCTGACTGAGTTAAAGGGGGTCTACATGGCTACATGTCAACCCTGACTGAGTTAAAAGGGGTCTACGTGGCTACATGTCAACCCTGACTGAGTTAAAGGGGGTCTACATGGCTACATGTCAACCCTGACTGAGTTAAAAGGGGTCTACGTGGCTACATGTCAACCCTGACTGAGTTAAAAGGGGTCTACATGGCTACATGTCAACCCTGACTGAGTTAAAAGGGGTCTACGTGGCTACATGTCAACCCTGACTGATTAAAAGTCAACCCTGACTGAGTTAAAAGGGGCTACGTGGCTACATGTCAACCCTGACTGAGTTAAAGGGGGTCTACATGGCTACATGTCAACCCTGACTGAGTTAAAAGGGGTCTACGTGGCTACATGTCAACCCTGACTGAGTTAAAAGGGGTCTACATGGCTACATGTCAACCCTGACTGAGTTAAAAGGGGTCTACATGGCTACATGTCAACCCTGACTGAGTTAAAAGGGGTCTACATGGCTGACTGTAACCTGACTGAGTTAAAAGGGGTCTACATGGCTACATGTCAACACTGACTGAGTTAAAAGGGGTCTACATGGCTACATGTCAACCCTGACTGAGTTAAAAGGGGTCTACATGGCTACATGTCAACCCTGACTGAGTTAAAAGGGGTCTACGTGGCTACATGTCAACCCTGACTGAGTTAAAAGGGGTCTACATGGCTACATGTCAACCCTGACTGAGTTAAAAGGGGTCTACATGGCTACATGTCAACCCTGACTGAGTTAAAAGGGGTCTACATGGCTACATGTCAACCCTGACTGAGTTAAAAGGGTCTACATGGCTACATGTCAACCCTGACTGAGTTAAAAGGGGTCTACGTGGCTACATGTCAACCCTGACTGAGTTAAAAGGGGTCTACATGGCTACATGTCAACCCTGACTGAGTTAAAAGGGGTCTACGTGGCTACATGTCAACCCTGACTGAGTTAAAAGGGGTCTACATGACTGACTGTAACCTGACTGAGTTAAAAGGGGTCTACATGGCTACATGTCAACACTGACTGAGTTAAAAGGGGTCTACGTGGCTACATGTCAACCCTGACTGAGTTAAAAGGGGTCTACATGGCTACATGTCAACCCTGACTGAGTTAAAAGGGGTCTACATGGCTACATGTCAACCCTGACTGAGTTAAAAGGGGTCTACATGGCTACATGTCAACCCTGACTGAGTTAAAAGGGGTCTACGTGGCTACATGTCAACCCTGACTGAGTTAAAAGGGGTCTACATGGCTGACTGTAACCTGACTGAGTTAAAAGGGGTCTACATGGCTACATGTCAACCCTGACTGAGTTAAAAGGGGTCTACATGGCTGACTGTAACCTGACTGAGTTAAAAGGGGTCTACATGGATACATGTCAACCCTGACTGAGTTAAAAGGGGTCTACATGGATACATGTCAACCCTGACTGAGTTAAAAGGGGTCTACGTGGCTACATGTCAACCTGACTGAGTTAAAAGGGGTCTACATGGCTGACAACCCTGTAACCTGACTGAGTTAAAAGGGGTCTACATGGATACATGTCAACCCTGACTGAGTTAAAAGGGGTCTACATGGCTGACTGTAACCTGACTGAGTTAAAAGGGGTCTACATGGCTACATGTCAACCCTGACTGAGTTAAAAGGGGTCTACATGGCTACATGTCAACCCTGACTGAGTTAAAAGGGGTCTACATGGCTACATGTCAACCCTGACTGAGTTAAAAGGGGTCTACATGGCTGACTGTAACCTGACTGAGTTAAAAGGGGGCTACATGTCAACCTGACTGAGTTAAATGGGTCTACTGTGGCTGACTGTAACCTGACTGAGTTAAAAGGGGTCTACATGGCTACATGTCAACCCTGACTGAGTTAAAAGGGGTCTACATGGCTGACTGTAACCTGACTGAGTTAAAAGGGGTCTACATGGCTACATGTCAACCCTGACTGAGTTAAAAGGGGTCTACATGGCTGACTGTAACCTGACTGAGTTAAAAGGGGTCTACATGGCTACATGTCAACCCTGACTGAGTTAAAAGGGGTCTACATGGCTGACTGTAACCTGACTGAGTTAAAAGGGGGCTACTGTCAACCCTGACTGAGTTAAAAGGGGTCTACATGGCTACATGTCAACCCTGACTGAGTTAAAAGGGGTCTACATGGCTGACTGTAACCTGACTGAGTTAAAAGGGGTCTACATGGCTGACTGTAACCTGACTGAGTTAAAAGGGGTCTACATGGCTGACTGTAACCTGACTGAGTTAAAAGGGGTCTACATGGCTACATGTCAACCCTGACTGAGTTAAAAGGGGTCTACATGGCTGACTGTA
>NW_027002170.1:84214-91714 GCF_036934945.1 Oncorhynchus masou masou
CCTTTTAACTTAACATGTATCAGTCAGGGTTGATATGTAGCCATGTAGACCCCTTTTAACTCAGTCAGGGTTGACATGTAGCCATGTGACATGTACCCCTTTAACTCAGTCAGGGTTGACATGTAGCCATGTAGACCCCTTTTAACTCAGTCAGTGTTGACATGTCAGCCATGTAGACCCCTTTTAACTCAGTCAGTGTTGACATGCAGCCATGTAGACCCCTTTTAACTCAGTCAGGGTTGACATGTAGCCATGTAGACCCCTTTTAACTCAGTCAGGTTGACATGTAGCCATGTAGACCCTTTTAACTCAGTCAGGGTTGACATGTAGCCATGTAGACCCCTTTAACTCAGTCAGGTTACATGTAGCCATGTAGACCCCTTTTAACTCAGTCAGGGTTGACATGTAGCCATGTAGACCCCTTTTAACTCAGTCAGGGTTGACATGTAGCCATGTAGACCCCTTTTAACTCAGTCAGTGTTGACATGTAGCCATGTAGACCCCTTTTAACTCAGTCAGGGTTGACATGTATCCATGTAGACCCCTTTAACTCAGTCAGGTTGACATGTAGCCATGTAGACCCCTTTTAACTCAGTCAGGGTTGACATGTCAGCCATGTAGACCCCTTTTAACTCAGTCAGGGTTGACATGCCATGTAGACCCCCTTTTAATCCTCAGTCAGGGTTGACATGTATCCATGTAGACCCTTTTAACTCAGTCAGGTTGACAGTCAGCCATGTAGACCCCTTTTAACTCAGTCAGGTTGACATGTCAGCCATGTAGACCCCTTTTAACTCAGTCAGGTTGACATGTCAGCCATGTAGACCCCTTTTAACTCAGTCAGGGTTGACATGTAGCCATGTAGACCCCTTTTAACTCAGTCAGGTTACAGTCAGCCATGTAGACCCCTTTAACTCAGTCAGGGTTGACATGTAGCCATGTAGACCCTTTTAACTCAGTCAGGTTGACATGTAGCCATGTAGACCCTTTTAACTCAGTCAGGTTAGTCAGCCATGTAGACCCCTTTTAACTCAGTCAGGTTGACATGTAGCCATGTAGACCCCTTTTTAACTCAGTCAGGGTTGACATGTAGCCATGTAGACCCCTTTTAACTCAGTCAGGTTGACATGTCAGCCATGTAGACCCCTTTTAACTCAGTCAGGTTACATGTCAGCCATGTAGACCCCTTTAACTCAGTCAGGGTTGACATGTAGCCATGTAGACCCCTTTAACTCAGTCAGGGTTGACATGCATGTAGCCTCTTTTAACTCAGTCCATGTAGACCCCTTTTAACTCAGTCAGGGTTGACAGTAGCCATGTAGACCCTTTTAACTCAGTCAGTGTTGACATGTATCCATGTAGACCCCTTTTAACTCAGTCAGTGTTGACATGTAGCCATGTAGACCCCTTTTAACTCAGTCAGGGTTGACATGTATCCATGTAGACCCCTTTTAACTCAGTCAGTGTTGACATGTAGCCATGTAGACCCCTTTTAACTCAATCAGGGTTGACATGTATCCATGTAGACCCCTTTTAACTCAGTCAGTGTTGACATGTAGCCATGTAGACCCCTTTTAACTCAGTCAGGGTTGACATGTATCCATGTAGACCCCTTTTAACTCAATCAGGGTTGACATGTATCCATGTAGCCTCTTTTAACTCAGTCAGGGTTGACATGCAGCCATGTAGACCCCTTTCAACTCAGTCAGGGTTGACATGTAGCCATGTAGCCTCTTTTAACTCAGTCAGGGTTGACATGTAGCCATGTAGCCTCTTTTAACTCAGTCAGGGTTGACATGCAGCCATGTAGACCCCTTTCAACTCAGTCAGGGTTGACATGTAGCCATGTAGCCTCTTTTAACTCAGTCAGGGTTGACATGTAGCCATGTAGCCTCTTTTAACTCAGTCAGGGTTGACATGCAGCCATGTAGACCCCTTTCAACTCAGTCAGGGTTGACATGTAGCCATGTAGCCTCTTTTAACTCAGTCAGGTTTGACATGTAGCCATGTAGCCTCTTTTAAATCAGTCAGGGTTGACATGTAGCCTCTTTTAACTCAGTCAGATTTGACATGTAGCCACGTAGCCTCTTTTAAATCAGTCAGGGTTGACATGTAGCCTCTTTTAACTCAGTCAGGTTTGACATGTAGCCATGTAGCCTCTTTTAAATCAGTCAGGGTTGACATGTAGACCCCTTTTAACTCAATCAGGGTTGACATGTATCCATGTAGACCCCTTTTAACTCAGTCAGGGTTGACATGTAGCCATGTAGACCCCTTTTAACTCAGTCAGGTTACAGTCAGCCATGTAGACCCCTTTAACTCAGTCAGGGTTGACATGTAGCCTCTTTTAACTCCATGTAGACCCCTTTTAACTCAGTCAGGGTTACATGTAGCCATGTAGACCCCTTTTAACTCAGTCAGGGTTCAGGGTTGACATGTAGCCATGTAGACCCCTTTAACTCAGTCAGGGTTGACATGTAGCCATGTAGACCCCTTTTAACTCAGTCAGGGTTGACATGTAGCCATGTAGACCCTTTTAACTCAGTCCATGCAGCCTTTCAACTCAGTCAGGGTTGACATGTAGCCATGTAGCCTCTTTTAACTCAGTCAGGTTTGACATGTAGCCATGTAGCCTCTTTTAAATCAGTCAGGGTTGACATGTAGCCTCTTTTAACTCAGTCAGATTTGACATGTAGCCACGTAGCTTCTTTAAACTCAGTCAGGGTTGACATGTAGACATGCAGCCTCTTTAAACTCAGTCAGGGTTGACATGTAGCCTCTTTAAACTCAGTCAGGTTTGACATGCAGCCTCTTTAAACTCTGTCAGGGTTGACATGTAGCCATGTAGCCTCTTTAAACCCAGTCAGGGTTGACATGCAGCCATGTAGCCTCTTTTAACTCAGTCAGGGTTGACATGTAGCCATGTAGCCTCTTTAAACTCTGTCAGGTTTGACATGCAGCCTCTTTAAACTCAGTCAGGTTTGACATGTAGCCATGTAGCCTCTTTTAACTCAGCCAGGGTTGACATGTAGCCATGTAGCCTCTTTAAACTCTGTCAGGGTTGACATGCAGCCTCTTTAAACTCAGTCAGGTTTAACATGTAGCCATGTAGCCTCTTTTAACTCAGTCAGGGTTGACATGTAGACATGCAGCCTCTTTAAACTCAGTCAGGGTTGACAAGTAGCATCTTTAAATTCAGTCAGGGTTGACATGTAGCCATGTAGCCTCTTTTAACTCAGTCAGGGTTGACATGTAGCCATGTAGCCTCTTTTAACTCAGTCAGGGTTGACAAGTAGACATGTAGCTTCTTTTAACTCAGTCAGGTTTGACATGTAGCCATGTAGCCTCTTTAAACTCAGTCAGGGTTGACATGTAGCCATGTAGCCTCTTTTAACTCAGTCAGGGTTGACAAGTAGACATGTTGCTTCTTTTAACTCAGTCAAGTTTGACATGTAGCCATGTAGCCTCTTTAAACTCAGTCAAGGTTGACATGTAGCCATGTAGCCTCTTTTAACTCAGTCAGGTTTGACATGTAGCCATGTAGCCTCTTTAAATTCAGGATTGACATGTAGCCTCTTTTAACTCAGTCAGGTTTGACATGTAGCCATGTAGCCTCTTTAAACTCAGGATTGACATGTAGCCTCTTTAAACTCAGTCAGGGTTGACATGTAGCCATGTAGCCTCTTTAAACTCAGGCTTGACATGTAGCCTCTTTAAACTCAGTCAGGGTTGACATGTAGCCATGTAGCCTCTTTAAACTCAGTCAGGTTTGACATGTAGCCTCTTTTAACTCAGGTGTGTGCTTTAGAGTGAGAAAAAGGTTCCACTCTTCAAGTTCCCCTGCACCTTCTTCAGTATTTTAGACTATTAACAAGCTGTGACAACAACAGAACACTGACCTGCTGAACTTATAACAGCAAGTCACCACCCTAGACGTTGTAGTGCCTCTCCCTGAGTCCCATTGAGCTATGTTTGATTGACAGGAGTATTTCTGGTTCTGCGCCCAGATATCTAACTGATTACGTTCCTCGTGTTAGGGGTACACATAATCACAGCACCAGAACATGTTCTCAACTAGCCCACCTGGTTAAATAAAGGTGAAATAAATAAATAAAAAATAAAGATCAGGTGTTGTTAATGTGTGCTTATACAGGTTCAGGAGTAATGCTGAGGATTTTCTAGTTATATGTGTATTTTCAAGTTATATGTGTGCTTGTTTTTTTTTTAAATGGTTGAATCAACAAACTAAACTAAAAGTTTCTCTCCTTAAGTCAAATTGGGCCAGGAAGTGTTAGCCGGAGAGAGACAGTGGAGGGGAGAATGGGTGGGTGGCCAATTAGCGGCGCAGGTAGCAAGAGCCTCGTTAAAGACAGGGCTGATTCAGGTGCTGCAGTCGGAGCACTTTGTTAATAAAGCTAGTACATGTAATTTGGACGCTCTGCCCCACACTACGCCACTCGACGCTGTGCTGATCCTCAAAGAGCCACTTTGTCTCTGATTATAGGCCTCGTGCAGCTATAATTTCTCTCAGATTGAAGTCAGATCACTCTAGTCTTGACAGTCTGTAAATTGCATTTTATTTTTTCCCCAACCTCTCTTACCACAACAAAGGGATACATCATCAGTTGTACCAAGAGAGCACAAGGCAGCAAATCGCCTGCTCCATTACCTGTAATACATCGACCACTCAGAGGGGGGCAGCATACTGAAAAGTGTTCACGTCCAAACTTTCCCCTCCTGTGTGGGCTTTTATTGTTACGCATATGCTGGGTGGACAAATTTCCGTTTTTATGTCTCTGCTTTTTTCCTGGATTGAATTGGCAAATGAGTGTTTTATACTGAACTACTGAACTAGGCCGATGCGCTAGAGCTGAGGACAAAGAAGACATTGCCTAAGGATGAGCTGGTTGGGTTCAAACGTCATTCCATTTACATCCTTCCTCTGTACAAGATTTAGATTTTAAAGGACCCCTCTCTCTCTCTCTCTCTCTCTCTCTCTCTCTCTCTCTCTCTCTTCTCTCTCTCTCTCTCTCTCTCTCTCTCTCTCTCTCTCTCTCTCTCCACACAGGCTTGTCTTGTCCCTCCATACATCAACACTCTTGGTCATACAGCACTTACCAGCAACCCCACTGTTCACTGAAAGCCTCATAAAATTAGCCCCACGATGAATCCCCTTCTTCCTTGTTCCTTCTTCATTATTTCAACCCCCCATCCCCCCATTGTCTGCCCTCCCCACTCTGCAATATGGACCTCTCAACTGGGGCTGAAGTCACTTGTTGTCCACAGCCACTGGAAGTTAATTGGCGCTTTAAATTTGCCAACGAAGTCTTACTGTGCTAAATGAACATGGCTTTGCTTGATAATTACAGCAATCTAGCACCCCTCCCATTTACATCCCACAAAGACGGTTTTAGACAGAAGGCTTCTCTGAGAACATCTCTTGCTTTAAACGGAAACGGAATATAAAGGGGCCCATTCTTTTGATCTACTGTGGAAAACTACCTGTATCCATACATGCATGTCTGAGCGTATGTTTTTACACAGTATTCAGTTATATGGGGAACTTTAGCTTCTACAGTAGAACTCCTTGTATTTTGGCATGTTGTTATTCTCTGGTTTAAACCTGTCTGTATCATATATATCTGCCTATCCCCTCACTCTGGCGGGCTGTCTCTACCCCAAAGCTATGTCTGCCTGCTGCCTGATATCTGCTATGATGCAACATGACATGACAACCCTCCTGCCAACTGTCCTGCCACTGTCACTGTCACACCCAAGGGAAAGGGTATAGCTAGGTAGATCAGGGTATATCCTACAGTACTAGGTAGATCAGGGTATATTCTACAGTACTAGGTATTTCAGGGTATATCCTACAGTACTAGGTAGATCAGGGTATATCCTACAGTACTAGGTAGATCAGGGTATAACCTACAGTACTAGGTCATTCAGGGTATAACCTACAGTACTAGGTAGATCAGGGTATATCCTACAGTACTAGGTCGTTCAGGGTATATCCTACAGTACTAGGTATATCAGGGTATATCCTACAGTACTAGGTAGATCAGGGTATAACCTACAGTACTAGGTAGATCAGGGTATAACCTACAGTACTAGGTAGATCAGGGTATAACCTACAGTACTAGGTAGATCAGGGTATATCCTACAGTACTAGGTAGATCAGGGTATAACCTACAGTACTAGGTAGATCAGGGTATATCCTACAGTACTAGGTAGATCAGGGTATATCCTACAGTACTAGGTATATCAGGGTATATTCTACAGTACTAGGGAAATCAGGGTATATCCTACAGTACTAGGTAGATCAGGGTATAACCTACAGTACTAGGTAGATCAGGGTATATCCTACAGTACTAGGTAGATCAGGGTATATCCTACAGTACTAGGCAGATCAGGGTATAACCTACAGTACTAGGTATATCAGGGTATAACCTACAGTACTAGGTATATCAGGGTATATCCTACAGTACTAGGTATATCAGGGTATATCCTACAGTACTAGGTAGATCAGGGTATATCCTACAGTACGAAGTAGATCAGGGTATATCTTACAGTACTAGGTATATCAGGGTATATCCTACAGTACTAGGTATATCAGGGTATATCCTACAGTACTAGGTAGATCAGGGTATATCATACAGTACTAGGTAGATCAGGGTATATCCTACAGTACTAGGTAGATCAGGGTATATCCTACAGTACTAGGTAGATCAGGGTATATCCTACAGTACTAGGTAGATCAGGGTATATCATACAGTACTAGGTAGATCAGGGTATATCCTACAGTACTAGGTAGATCAGGGTATAACCTACAGTACTAGGTAGATCAGGGTATATCCTACAGTACTAGGTAGATCAGGGTATATCCTACAGTACTAGGTAGATCAGGGTATATCCTACAGTACTAGGTAGATCAGGGTATATCCTACAGTACTAGGTAGATCAGGGTATATCCTACAGTACTAGGTAGATCAGGGTATATCCTACAGTACTAGGTAGATCAGGGTATATCCTGCAGTACTAGGTAGATCAGGGTATATCCTACAGTACTAGGTAGATCAGGGTATATCATACAGTACTAGGTAGATCAGGGTATATCCTACAGTACTAGGTAGATCAGGGTATAACCTACAGTACTAGGTAGATCAGGGTATATCCTACAGTACTAGGTAGATCAGGGTATATCCTACAGTACTAGGTAGATCAGGGTATATCCTACAGTACTAGGTAGATCAGGGTATATCCTACAGTACTAGGTAGATCA
Source organism: Oncorhynchus masou masou (assembly GCF_036934945.1). Lineage (NCBI taxonomy): Eukaryota > Metazoa > Chordata > Actinopteri > Salmoniformes > Salmonidae > Oncorhynchus > Oncorhynchus masou. The sequence goes on from NW_027002170.1 coordinate 91,497, forward strand.
GGGTATATCCTACAGTACTAGGTAGATCAGGGTATAACCTACAGTACTAGGTAGATCAGGGTATATCCTACAGTACTAGGTAGATCAGGGTATATCCTGCAGTACTAGGTAGATCAGGGTATATCCTACAGTACTAGGTAGATCAGGGTATATCCTACAGTACTAGGTAGATCAGGGTATATCCTACAGTACTAGGTAGATCAGGGTATATCCTACAG
>NW_027002170.1:94214-141714 GCF_036934945.1 Oncorhynchus masou masou
TCTCTCTCACACACACACACACACACACACACACACACACAGACAGACACACACACACACACACACACACACACACACACACACACACACACACACACACACACACACACACACACACACACACACACACACACACACACACACACACACACACACACACACAGACACACACACACAGACACACACACACACACACACACACACACACACACACACACACACACACACACACACACACACACACACACACACACACACACACACACACACACACACACACACACACACACACACACACACACACACACACACACACACACACACACACACACACAGTCTGTGTTTCTGAACACGGTCCTGCTATGCTAGATTGCTCAGACTGATTTTCACCCCGTGAGGCTTTAGATCCATTTCCTCCCTATCAAACCCAGTGCCACTGAGCCTCCTGATAGGCCAGACAATAGACGAAGATGAAGATAAGCCTTAAACACAGGCACTGAAAGGAAGATAGTTGATACACACAGAGACATACACTTTTCCGGAAAAGGATAGGAGTGAGGCAGATGTATCATTGTGGAACTCTTTAAAGCTGAAGACGTCAGACAGGTTCCCTATGCACTGTGATTGGCCAATCTTGAGAGTGCTGTTGGTCCAAATGTTGACTCTTCACCTGATGAAGTGTTTTTATGGAGTGGAAGAAAACGAGTGTCTGTAAAAAGAAACAGGTTTTGATTGACAGAGTGGGATGGGACACTGCATGGATTGAATGGTCCTCAGAGGATGTCCTCAGATTGACAAATTCTGTTCTTGCTAAATCACAACGAACACTGTCCTCTCTGCATTGCCACGTAGGTTAGCCTTTTGACAAGGTAAAAAAAAGTCATACATTCTATGTTTCATGCAGTTACCATAAAACAGTGGTCTGGCTCAACTATGTCATTACTTTACAAATCTCTGATTCCCTTCCTTTCACTTTGGGCTATTTTTAGACTGGGCATTCCTTTGGAAAATAAATATGCTCCTTCACAAAGTACAATACCAGAAATGAATGGTTTAGACAAACATTTGCAGAGGCGTGGTTGAGCACATTGACCACTACTGGCCTTGCGTGTGGTTCTGGTCCTCATGTGGTTATTTTTCTCCATGGCACAGTAGGTTGTTTTTGAATGTTAGAGCCAAAGATAGTTGAAACAAAAATAGGCCTGTATTGTTTGTTGGCTGAATGTGTAGTGTTGATGGTTGGTCTAGAAAGTTAAAGAAGGTTAAGTGTATTTTACAGTCATCCTTTACCGCAACCTGTTTTCCTGCTTACTCAAAGAATATGGTCAAAGGCAAACACATCCTGCAAAAATGCATACCCTCCTTACACACACACACACACACACACACACACACACACACACACACACACACACACACACACACACACACACACACACACACACACACACACACACACACACACACACACACACACACACACACACACACTCACACACACACACACACACACACATCACACACACACACACACACACACACACACACACACACACACACACACACACACACACACACACACACACACACACACACACACACACACACACACACACACACACACACACACGCACATACACACACACACACACACACACACACACACACACACACACACACACATCACACACACACACACACACACACACAAAGACACACACACACACACACACACACACGCACACACACGCACACACGCACACACGCACACAAAGACACACACGCACACACGCACACGCACACGCACACACACACACACACACACACCACACACACACACACACACACACACACACACACACACACACACACACACACACACACACACACACACACACACACACACACACACACACACACACACACACACACACAGGCTGTTGTGCCTGTGGAAGCTCAGGTAACGATAGTCCTTCAGACCTTCCTAATCCCATCCCGGTGTGTTTATGTTATAATCACAGGTCTTTATTGGTAGATCTGCCCAGACCTCTTCTCCCATTGAGACTAACCACCTCTGATATGTGTGGAGAACCTCAAGCTTCCACAGTGTTTAGGTTATCAGAGGACCATATTTACAAGGAGGAGTTCCTCATTGATTGTGTCTGCCCTCCACTCTGTTTACAGAGGAAATAAAGAGCATGTGTCCTTCTTAACCTCTCTACCACTCATTCCATCGACTTCCCACAATCCTTCCATTCTTTTTATCACACTAGGTCTCCTACTCTCTTTGATGACCTACAGTTACGTGTTAGTCATTTAGCCGACTCTCTGATCCAGAGGTACTTACACGAGCAATTAGGTAAAAGTGCCTAGCTCAAGGGCACATCTACAGATTTTTCATCTAGTCGGCTCGTGAATTTGAACCAGCGACCTTTCCGTTACTGTCCCAACGTTCTTAACTGCTAGGCTACCTGGATGAGTTTTTGCTGTGTGTGAGCGTGACAGTATGTGTGTGCGTGTACATATGTTTGTGTGTGGGCGTGACTGTGTTTGTGTGTGTGTGTGCTTATTGCTTTTATAAACTGGTTACGAACGTAATTAGAGCAGTCATACCCATGGTATACATCTTATTTACCACGGCTGTCATCAAATCAGCATTCAGGGCTCGAACCACCCTGTTTCTAATGTGTTGTAATGCAGCATCAGACATTCCTGTTATAAATGTCCTGGCTGGTACAGGGGGAGTAGTTCTCCCTGTGAGTCAACAAAACTCTCTTAAGACCTATGAAGAAATGTCTTATCTTAAACCAATGGATGCCAGATGCATAAGGAAATAGTTTGTATACTTAATGTTTATACTCCAAACCACAAAGAGAGAGTAGAGATATTCATAGAGTAGAGATATTCATAGAGTAGAGATATTCACAGAGTAGAGATATTCATAGAGTAGATATATTCACAGAGTAGAGATATTCATAGAGTAGAGATATTCACAGAGTAGAGATATTCACAGAGTAGAGATATTCATAGAGTAGAGATATTCACAGAGTAGAGATATTCATAGAGTAGAGATATTCACAGAGTAGAGATATTCATAGAGTAGATATATTCACAGAGTAGAGATATTCATAGAGTAGAGATATTCACAGAGTAGAGATATTCATAGAGTAGAGATATTCATAGAGTAGAGATATTCACAGAGTAGAGATATTCATAGAGTAGAGATATTCACAGAGTAGAGATATTCATAGAGTAGAGATATTCACAGAGTAGAGATATTCACAGAGTAGAGATATTCATAGAGTAGAGATATTCACAGAGTAGAGATATTCAACAGCATAATGGCTAAGAGAGAGAGCCCCCTGCACCTCTCTGATTCAGAGGGGTTGGGTTAAATATGAGAGATACATTTCAGTTGAAGGCAGGTTTCTCCCTTTAAACATATTCCCGTGTCAAATATATCCTTACAGAGAACTGTGTGTTTAACAAACTCAATGTGAATAGTACTCCTAGTTAATCTAGTGACCTCTGTGTACTCTGCAGATACATTCAATGGACCTTATTCACAGATCTGAGTCTCAGAGTAGCAGTGCTGATCTAGGATCAGGTGCCCTTTGTTTATATCATCTTATTCTGTAATGATGATCCTAAAAGGACATCTGATCCTAGATCAGCCGTCCTACCCTGAGACTCTTTGTGAATACATGCCAAGGTCTTCCATTATTGTCAGTTTCACTTTAATGTTCAAATACTATTTGAACCCTGGTCAGGAGTATTCAACTGTCACTAACTGTCACTCAAGTATTCAACTGTCGCTAACTGTCACTAAAGTATTCAACTGTCACTAACTGTCACTAAAGTATTCACTGTCACTAATGAGTAGCCATTCTATAGTCTCCCAACAGGGAGCAGTAGAGTCTGGATAAGGACAGAGCCAGCGGCCCCCTACAGGCTTCATGCACTGGATCCTCCTCAACCAGAACTACATACTCACTGTGAGTGAACACTTCTGTACCATACTAACTGAATGTGTCACCCTTCTACAATCTACACCATACTAACTGAATGTGTCACCCTTCTACAATCTACACCATACTAACTGAATGTGTCACCCTTCTACAATCTACACCATACTAACTGAATGTGTCACCCTTCTACAATCTACACCATACTAACTGAATGTGTCACCCTTCTACAATCTACACCATACTAACTGAATGTGTCACCCTTCTACAATCTACACCATACTAACTGAATGTGTCACCCTTCTACAATCTACACCATACTAACTGAATGTGTCACCCTTCTACAATCTACACCATACCAACTGAATGTGTCACCCTTCTACAATCTACACCATACCAACTGAATGTGTCACCCTTCTACAATCTACACCATTCTACCTGAATGTGTCACCCTTCTACAATCTACACCATACTAACTGAATGTGTCACCCTTCTACAATCTACACCATACTAACTGAATGTGTCACCCTTCTACAATCTACACCATACTATCTGAATGTGTCACCCTTCTACAATCTACATCATACTATCTGAATGTGTCACCCTTCTACAATCTACACCATACTAACTGAATGTGTCACCCTTCTACAATCTACACCATACTACCTGAATGTGTCACCCTTCTACAATCTATACCATACTACCTGAATGTGTCACCCTTCTACAATCTACACCATACTAACTGAATGTGTCACCCTTCTACAATCTACACCATACCAACTGAATGTGTCACCCTTCTACAATCTACATCATACTAACTGAATGTGTCACCCTTCTACAATCTACACCATACCAACTGAATGTGTCACCCTTCTACAATCTACACCATACTAACTGAATGTGTCACCCTTCTACAATCTACACCATACTAACTGAATGTGTCACCCTTCTACAATCTACACCATACTAACTGAATGTGTCACCCTTCTACAATCTACACCATACTACCTGAATGTGTCACCCTTCTACAATCTACACCATACTAACTGAATGTGTCACCCTTCTACAATCTACACCATACTAACTGAATGTGTCACCCTTCTACAATCTACACCATACTACCTGAATGTGTCACCCTTCTACAATCTACACCATACTAACTGAATGTGTCACCCTTCTACAATCTACACCATACTAACTGAATGTGTCACCCTTCTACAATCTACACCATACTAACTGAATGTGTCACCCTTCTACAATCTACACCATACTAACTGAATGTGTCACCCTTCTACAATCTACACCATACTAACTGAATGTGTCACCCTTCTACAATCTACACCATACTAACTGAATGTGTCACCCTTCTACAATCTACACCATACTAACTGAATGTGTCACCCTTCTACAATCTACACCATACTAACTGAATGTGTCACCCTTCTACAATCTACACCATACTACCTGAATGTGTCACCCTTCTACAATCTACACCATACTACCTGAATGTGTCATCCTTCTACAATCTACACCATACTACCTGAATGTGTCACCCTTCTACAATCTACACCATACTACCTGAATGTGTCATCCTTCTACAATCTACACCATACTACCTGAATGTGTCACCCTTCTACAATCTACACCAATCTACCTGAATGTGTCACCCTTCTACAATCTACACCATACTACCTGAATGTGTCACCCTTCTACAATCTACACCATACTACCTGAATGTGTCATCCTTCTACAATCTACACCATACTACCTGAATGTGTCACCCTTCTACAATCTACACCATACTAACTGAATATGTCATCCTTCTACAATCTACACCATACTAACTGAGCGTTGGACTAGTAACCGGAAGGTTGCAAGTTCATATCCCGAGCTGACAAGGTACAAATCTGTCGTTCTGCCCCTGAACAGGCAGTTAACCCACTGTTCCTAGGCCGTCATTGAAAATAAGAATTTGTTCTTAACTGACTTGCCTGGTTAGGGGGGCAGTAGACAGACTGACAGTCTGAGCAGGGGGCAGTCTAACATTAAAAAAAATAAAAATAAATACTAACTGAATGTTGTACCCTTCTACAATCTACACCATAGTTGTCAGGATTTGGCCAGGGTTGTTCCGGGTTTTTGTCAGTAGATGTCCCCATTGTGCTTTTTGTCCCTGTGTTTTTCCCTTGATCCCCATTATTGTTTGCACCTGTGTCTCGTTTCCCCTGATTGTATTTAAACCCTTTGTTTCCCTCAGTTCTGTGCTCTGTGTTTGTATGTTAGCACCCTGCCCTAGTGTTCTGTGTGCTCTTGTCGATTCCGGGTGACGTTCTTGTGGTATTCTGTTTTTTGTTTTTGTTTATTTTTGGTGAGTTTCTTTTGAGTTCTTTTGTGTTTTACCTACCACCTTTTGGATTTGCCATTTTTGTATTTTAGGATTTTTTCTTTATTAAATACACCGTCTTAAGTACTGCTGTGTCTGCCTCATCTTCTGGGTTCTGCTGTCTATTCGTGGCTCAGTTGGTTAAGTGACTGTTTCTCACTCCGGAGACCCAGGTTGGAGACCGGGTCCTGACAGAAACACAGAGCCAAAAATGAACCCAGAGGCAGCCAGTTCCCAGGACCTTTTTGCCACACTGTCCCACCACCAGGAGACTGTCCAACGCCACGAAGCCGCCCTGGTTCAGCAAGAGGCCTTAATGGCTAGACATTCTCATCTTCTGTCGGAGATGCTGACTTCCATTAAGCAAATATCTGATCGACTTACCCCGGCAACAGTTCCCGTCCCAGTACCTCAAGTTCACGTACCCATGGCAGTTACTGCCCCCTGCTCAGACTGTCAGTCTGTCTACTGCCCCCTGCTCAGACTGTCAGTCTGTCTACTGCCCCCTGCTCAGACTGTCAGTCTGTCTACTGCCCCCTGCTCAGACTGTCAGTCTGTCTACTGCCCCCTGCTCAGACTGTCAGTCTGTCTACTGCCCCCTGCTCAGACTGTCAGTCTGTCTACTGCCCCCTGCTCAGACTGTCAGTCTGTCTACTGCCCCCTGCTCAGACTGTCAGTCTGTCTACAGCCCCCTGCTCAGACTGTCAGTCTGTCTACTGCCCCCTGCTCAGACTGTCAGTCTGTCTACTGCCCCCTGCTCAGACTGTCAGTCTGTCTACTGCCCCCTGCTCAGACCGTCAGTCTCCCTACCAGTACTGCCCCCTGCTCAGACTGTCAGTCTATCTACTGCCCCCTGCTCAGACTGTCAGTCTGTCTACTGCCCCCTGCTCAGACTGTCAGTCTGTCTACTGCCCCCTGCTCAGACTGTCAGTCTGTCTACTGCCCCCTGCTCAGACTGTCAGTCTGTCTACAGCCCCCTGCTCAGACCATCAGTCTGTCTACTGCCTCCTGCTCAGACCATCAGTCTGTCTACTGCCCCCTGCTCAGACTGTCAGTCTGTCTACTGCCTCCTGCTCAGACTGTCAGTCTGTCTACAGCCCCCTGCTCAGACTGTCAGTCTCCCTACCAGTACTGCCCCCTGCTCAGACCGTCAGTCTGCCGGCCAGTACTGCCTCCTGCTCGGACTGTCAGTCTGTCTACTGCCCCCTGCTCAGACTGTCAGTCTGTCTACTGCCCCCTGCTCAGACCGTCAGTCTCCCTACCAGTACTGCCCCCTGCTCAGACCGTCAGTCTCCCTACCAGTACTGCCCCCTGCTCAGACCGTCAGTCTCCCTACCAGTACTGCCCCCTGCTCAGACCGTCAGTCTCCCTACCAGTACTGCCCCCTGCTCAGACCGTCAGTCTCCCTACCAGTACTGCCCCCTGCTCAGACCGTCAGTCTCCCTACCAGTACTGCCCCCTGCTCAGACTGTCAGTCTCCCTACCAGTACTGCCCCCTGCTCAGACCGTCAGTCTCCCTACCAGTACTGCCCCCTGCTCAGACCGTCAGTCTCCCTACCAGTACTGCCCCCTGCTCAGACCGTCAGTCTCCCTACCAGTACTGCCCCCTGCTCAGACCATCAGTCTCCCTACCAGTACTGCCCCCTGCTCAGACCATCAGTCTCCCTACCAGTACTGCCCCCTGCTCAGACCGTCAGTCTGTCTACTGCCCCCTGCTCAGACCGTCAGTCTGTCTACTGCCCCCTGCTCAGACCGTCAGTCTGTCTACTGCCCCCTGCTCAGACTGTCAGTCTGTCTACTGCCCCCTGCTCAGACCGTCAGTCTGCCGGCCAGTACTGCCCCCTGCTCAGACCGTCAGTCTGCCGGCCAGTGTACCAACCTCTAAAGGACGGAGTGTGTAGAGACTGGCGACAGTGTTAAGTGCATAGCAGTCCTGGGTTCAAAGTAATAGGCCTACTCATTTTTCTTTCAAAGAATTTAACACACTGCGGTCAATGGATTAGTCCCACTATGTGTCAAATAGGGGGCATGTCAGCTAAGAGGCTTGGTCAGAAGTTTGGGAGGGGGGTGGAATCAGAGTTTCCTGTTGAAGCAACAGCGTCCAGTAGCATAGTGGTCGGTTGGCTCATTAAGAGAGAACACAACCATTTCTGTCCCCACCAACAACAACTCTCTTCTACTAAAATGAAAAGACTACACTATGTACAAGCAGGGTGACTAAAAAGATCTGTTCCCCTTTGATTACCAATAAACCATAATAAAACCACATCTGGCTTTACTGCTCAGAGTCTATTACTATCCTTTGTACATCACATAAAAATCCCATGGAAGTGAAATAGCTGTGCTCTTCATCCACGGACTTGTTGCTGACGTGATCCTGGGAAAGTGGCGTCTGTGGTGCCTTGATGTTTGCAGCTCCTCTTTATCTGATCACATGATGAACAGTGGACGGAGTCATGGCTTCTTTCTACTATTGATCTGTACAGGACAGTGTGGTCTGTGACTCCACCAGATGCTTGTCATTATGGAAGTAGGTCTCCTTCCTGAACACTGACGAACTCATGGACTGTCAGTCTTTGCATCTAGCAGCTATTTCTTTTTAACAGTCATCCAAACGAAAGAAGGAAAGTCAGGGAGGGATGTTTAAAGGACCATTCTTTAATACATTTTGACGGCGAGGAAATATAATCCGTTTCTAATATAATCTATTTAAAGTGATGCCAGACGGACTTCGGTGAAGACTGAATGCGGCCCGCGGGGCAAAATGAATTTGACAGCCCTTATCTAGCTACCGGGTCCTCACCGGGTCCTCATCTCAGTAGTGGCAAGGAAGCAGCTGTTTGCTGAAACACAAGCTGCAGATTGTAGCTTTAAGTATAGATGGTAAAACCCCCAGCAGCATATTGATGCCACTGGAAAGGCCCATTTGATGTGCTTTACTACCGTGGCCCCTCATACATTCCTGTTCTAATCTACTCAGATAAAGCAGTGACAATATAATGTGTCTTCTGACACCGTCAGCTCAACGTCAACTCACAAAACATACATCTTCACCCTTCACCTCTGCAGAATCACATGACCAATTTCTATCTGCTCATTTACTGGTTTCTCTAAAGACCAGTTTAACGACCAGTCTAACGACCTGCCTGACTGTCTGTCTGTCTGTCTGTCTGTCTGTCTGTCTGTCTGTCTGTCTGTCTGTCTGTCTTGTTTAATCATAGGCTTTTAAGTGTAATGTAAATGTACAGTAAATGACCATCATTCATCTCCATGTTGAAGTGCTATGTCAGCACATGACTGGCCTTGACCATGACCTGTAGTTATTGTCTAAGGAGGAACCGTTAAGGTGCTATGGGAAATGATTTTCCTGTAAAGTTTTATTCTCTTCAGCATTGTTTCTACTAGGTTTTACTGTCTCTCTGTAATAAACTGTTCTCTGGTGGAGGCCAGAAAGAGGTGACAGTTCACGTGTGTCTGTGTCTGTGTCTGTGTCTGTGTCTGTGTCTGTGTGTGTGTGTGTGTGTGTGTCTGTGTCTGTGTCTGTGTCTCAGTGTGTGTCTGTGCCCGTGTCTGTGTCTGTGTCTGTGTCTGTTTCTGTGTCTGTGTCTGTGTCTGTGTCTGTGTGTGTGTCTGTGTCTGTGTGTGTGTCTGTGTCTGTGTCTGTGTCTGTGTGTGTGTCTGTGTCTGTGTCTGTGTCTCAGTGTGTGTCTGGGTGTGTCTGTGTCTGTGCCCGTGTCTGTGTCTGTGTCTGTGTCTGTTTCTGTGTCTGTGTCTGTGTCTGTGTGTGTGTCTGTGTGTGTGTCTGTGTCTGTGTCTGTGTCTGTGTGTGTGTCTGTGTCTGTGTCTCAGTGTGTGTCTGGGTGTGTCTGTGTCTGTGCCCATGTCTGTGTCTGTGTGTGTGTCTGGGTGTGTGTCTGTGCCCGTGTCTGTGTCTATGTCTGTGTGTGTGTCTGTGTCTCAGTGTGTGTCTGGGTGTGTGTCTGTGTCTGTGTCTGTGCCCGTGTCTGTGTCTGTGTCTGTGTGTGTGTCTGTGTCTGTGTCTGTGTGTGTCTGGGTGTGTGTCTGTGTCTCAGTGTGTGTCTGTGTCTGTCTGTGTCTCAGTGTGTGTCTGTGTGTGTGTCTGTGTCTGTGTCTGTGTGTGTCTGGGTGTGTGTCTGTGTCTCAGTGTGTGTCTGTGTGTGTGTCTGTGTCTGTGTCTGTGTGTGTCTGGGTGTGTGTCTGTGTCTGTGTCTGTGTCTGTGTCTGTGCCCGTGTCTGTGTCTGTGTCTGTGTGTGTGTCTGTGTCTGGGTGTGTGTCTGTGTGTCTGTGTGTGTCTGGGTGTGTGTCTGTGTCTCAGTGTGTGTCTGGGTGTGTGTCTGTGTGTCTGTCTGTGCCCGTGTCTGTGTCTGTGTGTGTGTGTCTGTGTCTCAGTGTGTGTCTGTGTCTGTGTCTGTGTCTGTGTCTGTGCCCGTGTCTGTGCCCGTGTCTGTGTCTGTGTCTGTGTGTGTGTCTGTGTCTGGGTGTGTGTCTGTGTGTCTGTCTGTGCCCGTGTCTGTGTCTGTGTCTGTGTGTGTGTCTGTGTCTCAGTGTGTGTCTGTGTGTGTGTCTGTGTCTCAGTGTGTGTCTGGGTGTGTGTCTGTGTCTCTCTGTAATAAACTGTTCTCTGGTGGAGGCCAGAAAGAGGTGACAGTTCACGTGTGTCTGTGTCTGTGTCTGTGTGTGTGTCTGTGTGTGTCTGTGTGTGTGTGTGTCTGTGTCTGTGTCTGTGTGTGTCTGGGTGTGTGTCTGTGTCTCAGTGTGTGTCTGTGTCTGTGTCTGTGTGTGTGTGTGTGTGTGTGTGTGTCTGTGTGTGTGTCTGGGTGTGTGTCTGTGTCTGTGTCTGTGTCTGAGTGTGTGACTGTGTGTGTGTGTCTATGCAGTGTTGATTAATCTGAGTCTTGAGTCTTGGATGTGGTAAAGATGTTTAGAGTCTTGGATGTGGTAAAGGAGTTTAGAGTCTTGGATGTGGTAAAGATGTTTAGAGTCTTGGATGTGGTAAAGATGTTTAGAGTCTTGGATGTGGTAAAGATGTTTAGAGTCTTGGATGTGGTAAAGATGTTTAGAGTCTTGGACGTGGTAAATATCTTTAGAGTCTTGGATGTGGTAAAGATGTTTAGAGTCTTGGATGTGGTAAAGGAGTTTAGAGTCTTGGATGTGGTAAAGATGTTTAGAGTCTTGGATGTGGTAAAGATGTTTAGAGTCTTGGATGTGGTAATGATGTTTAGAGTCTTGGATGTGGTAAAGATGCTTAGAGTCTTGGATGTGGTAATGATGTTTAGAGTGTTGGATGGGATAAAGCTATTTAGGAAGAACTGGTCCCATTGGTTGTACTTTTATTTGTTATTGTTTATGACACATATTGACCACCCACTCAAAAACCATGTTCTCTCTCACTTGCACTTGCACAAGGTCATTCACTTGCACACGCGCACACACACCCACACATGCATGCGCGCACACATGCACACACACACACACTCTTACCTACACACTCTTCAATGTGAACTCAGATGTATATGAAGGTACATTCCTACCGTGGCCCTATGTGTGGTGAGGCCAGAGGCCCTGATCAATGTCACAATGCAGCATTCCCCTGTGGGTTAGGACCCCAGACACACAGCACCTCCCTCCTTTGCCTCCCCTGTGGGTTAGGACCCCAGACACACAGCACCTCCCCCCTTTGTCTACCCTGTGGGTTAGGACCCCAGACACACAGCACCTCCCCCCTTTGTCTACGCTGTGGTTAGGACCCCAGACACACAGCACCTCCCTCCTTTGCCTCCCCTGTGGGTTAGGACCCCAGACACACAGCACCTCCCCCCTTTGCCTCCCCTGTGGGTTAGGACCCCAGACACACAGCACCTCCCCCCTTTGCCTCCCCGGTGGGTTAGGACCCCAGACACACAGCACCTCCCTCCTTTGCCTCCCCTGTGGGTTAGGACCCCAGACACACAGCACCTCCCCCCTTTGCCTCCCCTGTGTATTAGGACCCCAGACACACAGCACCTCCCCCCTTTGCCTCCCCTGTGGGTTAGGACCCCAGACACACAGCACCTCCCCCTTTGTCTACCCTGTGGGTTAGGACCCCAGACACACAGCACCTCCCCCCTTTGTCTACCCTGTGGTTAGGACCCCAGGCACACAGCACCTCCCCCCTTTGCCTCCCCGGTGGGTTAGGACCCCAGACACACAGCACCTCCCCCATTTGCCTCCCCTGTGGGTTAGGACCCCAGACACACAGCACCTCCCCCCTTTGCCTCCCCTGTGTATTAGGACCCCAGACACACAGCACCTCCCCCTTTGCCTCCCCTGTGGGTAGGACCCCAGACACACAGCACCTCCCTCCTTTGCCTCCCCTGTGGGTTAGGACCCCAGACACACAGCACCTCCCTCCTTTGCCTCCCCTGTGGGTTAGGACCCCAGACACACAGCATCTCCCTCCTTTGCCTCCCCTGTGGGTTAGGACCCCAGACACACAGCACCTCCCCCCTTTGCCTCCCCTGTGGGTTATGACCCCAGACACACAGCACCTCCCCTGTGGGTTAGGACCCCAGACACACAGCACCTCCCTCCTTTGCCTCCCCTGTGGGTTAGGACCCCAGACACACAGCACCTCCCTCCTTTGCCTCCCCTGTGGGTTAGGACCCCAGACACACAGCACCTCCCTCCTTTGCCTCCCCTGTGGGTGAGGACCCCAGACACACAGCACCTCCCTCCTTTGCCTCCCCTGTGTGTTAGGACCCCAGACACACAGCACCTCCCTCCTTTGCCTCCCCTGTGGGTTAGGACCCCAGACACACAGCACATCCCCCCTTTGCCTCCCTGTGGGTTAGGACCCCAGACACACAGCACCTCCCCCTTTGCCTCCCCTGTGGGTTAGGACCCCAGACACACAGCACCTCCCCCTTTGCTTCCCCTGTGGGTTAGGACCCCAGACACACAGCACCTCCCCCTTTGCCTCCCCTGTGGGTTACGACCCCAGACACACAGCACCTCCCCCTTTGCCTCCCCTGTGGGTTAGGACCCCAGACACACAGCACCTCCTCCTTTGCCTCCCCTGTGGGTTAGGACCCCAGACACACAGCACCTCCCTCCTTTGCCTCCCTGTGTGTTAGGACCCCAGACACACAGCACCTCCCCCTTTGCCTCCCCTGTGGGTTAGGACCCCAGACACACAGCACCTCCCTCCTTTGTCTCCCCTGTGGGTTAGGACCCCAGACACACAGCTCCCTCCCCCTTGGCCTCCCCTGTGGGTTAGGACCCCAGACACACAGCACCTCCTCCTTTGCCTCCCCTGTGGGTTAGGACCCCAGACACACAGCACCTCCCTCCTCCTTTGCCTCCCCTGTGGGTTAGGACCCCAGACACACAGCACCTCCCCCTTTGCCTCCCCTGTGGGTTAGGACCCCAGACACACAGCACCTCCCTCCTTTGCCTCCCCTGTGGGTTAGGACCCCAGACACACAGCACCTCCCCCTTTGTCTCCCCTGTGGGTTAGGACCCCAGACACACAGTACCTCCCTCCTTTGCCTCCCCTGTGGGTTAGGACCCCAGACACACAGCACATCCCTCCTTTGCTTCCCCTTTGGGTTAGGACCCCAGATACACAGCACCTCCCTCCTTTGCCTCCCCTGTGGGTTAGGACACCAGACACACAACACCTCCCTCCTCCTTTGTCTCACTGTGTGTTAGGACCCAAGACACCTCCCTCCCTCCTTTGTCTCCCTGTGGGTTAGGACCCAAGACAACTCCCTCCTCCTTTGTCTCCCTGTGGGTTAGGACCCAAGACACCACCCTCCTTTGTCTCCCTGTGGGTTAGGACCCAAGACACTCCCCTCCTCCTTTGTATTCCTGTGGGTTAGGACCCCAGACACCACCCTCCTTTGTCTCCCTGTGGGTTAGGACAACAGACACCTCCCTCCTCCTTTGTCTACCCTGTGGGTTAGGACCCCAGACACACAGCACCTCCCTCCTTTGTCTCCCTGTGGGTTAGGACCGAAGACAACTCCCTCCTCCTTTGTATTCCTGTGGGTTAGGACCCAAGACACCTCCCTCCTCCTTTGTCTCCCTGTGGGTTAGGACCCCAGACACCTCCCTCCTCCTTTGTCTCCCCTGTGGGTTAGGACCCCAGACACAGAGCACCTCCCTCCTCCTTTGTCTCCCTGTGGGTTAGGACCCCAGACACCTCCCTCCTCCTTTGTCTCCCCTGTGGGTTAGGACCCCAGACACAGAGCACCTCCCTCCTCCTTTTTCTCCCTGTGGGTTCGGACCCCAGACACCACCCTCCTTTGTCTCCCTGTGGGTTAGGACTCCAGACACCACCCTCCTCCTTTGCCTCCCTGTGGGTTAGGAACCAAGACACCTCCCTCCTCTTTTGTCTCCCTGTGAGTTGGGACCCCAGAAACCACGCTCCTTTGTCTCCCTGTGGGTTAGGACCCCAGACACCTCCCTCCTCCTTTGTCTCCCCTGTATGTTAGGACCCCAGACACCTCCCTCCTCCTTTGCCTCCCGTGTGGGTTAGGACCCCAGACACACAGCACCTCCCTCCTTTGTCTCCCCTGTGTATTAGGACCCCAGACACACAGCACCTCCCTCCTTCGTATCCCTGTGGGTTAGGATCCAAGACACCTCCCTCCTTCTTTGTCTCCACTGTGGGTTAGGACCCCAGACACAAAACACCTCCCTCCTCCTTTCTCTCCCTGTGGGTTAGGACCCAATACATCTCCCTTCTCCTTTGTCTCCCTGTGGGTTAGAACCAAAGACACCTCCCTCCTCCTTTGTCTCCCTGTGGGTTAGGACCCCAGACACCTTCATCCTCCTTTGTCTCCCCTGTGGGCTAGGACCCTAGACACACAGCACCTCCCTCCTTTGTCTCCCCTGTGGGTTTGGACCCAAAGACACCTCCCTCCTTCTTTGTCTCCCCTGTGGGTTAGGACCCCAGACACACAGCACCTCCCTCCTCCATTGTCTCCCTGTGGGTTAGGACCCAAGACACCTCCCTCCTCCTTTGTCTCCCTGTGGGTTAGGACCCCAGACACCACCCTCCTTTGTCTCCCTGTGGTTTAGGACCCCAGACACCTCCCTCCTCCTTTCTCTCCCCTGTGGGTTAGGATACCAGACACCTCCCTCCTCCTTTGTCTCCCCTGTGGGTTAGGACCCCAGACTCACAGTACCTCCCTCCTGTGTCTCCCTGTGTGTTAGGACCCTAGACACAGAGCACCTCCCTCCTTTGTGTCCCTGTGTGTTAGGACCCTAGACTCACAGCACCTCCCTCCTGTGTCTCCCTGTGTGTTAGGACCCTAGACACAGAGCACATCCCTCCTGTGTCTCCCTGTGTGTTAGGACCCTAGACACAGAGCACCTCCCTCCTGTGTCTCCCTGTGTGTTAGGACCCTAGACTCACAGCACCTCCCTCCTGTGTCTCCCTGTGTGTTAGGACCCTAGACACAGAGCACATCCCTCCTGTGTCTCCCTGTGTGTTAGGACCCCAGACACAGAGCACCTCCCTCCTGTGTCTCCCTGTGTGTTAGGACCCTAGACACAGAGCACCTCCCTCCTTTGTCTCCCTGTGTGTTAGGACCCTAGACACAGAGCACCTCCCTCCTTTGTCTCCCTGTGTGTTAGGACCCTAGACACAGGGCACCTCCCTCCTTTGTCTCCCTGTGTGTTAGGACCCTAGACTCACAGCACCTCCCTCCTGTGTCTCCCTGTGTGTTAGGACCCTAGACACAGAGCACCTCCCTCCTTTGTTTCCCTGTGTGTTAGGACCCTAGACACAGGGCACCTCCCTCCTTTGTCTCCCTGTGTGTTAGGACCCTAGAAACAGAGCACCTCCCTCCTGTGTCTCCCTGTGTGTTAGGACCCTAGACACAGAGCACCTCCCTCCTTTGTCTCCCTGTGTGTTAGGACCCTAGACACAGAGCACCTCCCACCTTTGTGTCCCTGTGTGTTAGGACCCTAGACACAGAGCACCTCCCTCCTTTGTGTCCCTGTGTGTTAGGACCCTAGACACAGAGCACCTCCTCCTGTGTCTCCCTGTGTGTTAGGACCCTAGACACAGAGCACCTCCCTCCTTTGTCTCCCTGTGTGTTAGGAAGACTCACAGCACCTCCCTCCTGTGTCTCCCTGTGTGTTAGGACCCTAGACACAGAGCACCTCCCTCCTTTGTGTCCCTGTGTGTTAGGACCCTAGACTCACAGCACCTCCCTCCTGTGTCTCCCTGTGTGTTAGGACCCTAGACACAGAGCACCTCCCTCCTTTGTGTCCCTGTGTGTTAGGACCCTAGACACAGAGCACCTCCCTCCTTTGTCTCCCTGTGTGTTAGGACCCTAGACACAGAGCACCTCCCACCTTTGTGTCCCTGTGTGTTAGGACCCTAGACACAGAGCACCTCCCTCCTTTGTGTCCCTGTGTGTTAGGACCCTAGACACAGAGCACCTCCCTCCTTTGTCTCCCTGTGTGTTAGGACCCTAGACTCACAGCACCTCCCTCCTGTGTCTCCCTGTGTGTTAGGACCCTAGACACAGAGCACCTCCCTCCTTTGTGTCCCTCCACCCTGTTTGTTCTCTCCCTTTATAAAGTATTGAGCCATAATGGGTAAATAGCCGCAGGGCAGCAACACCCATTTATTTCCCTAACAGTAGACATATATTTAGTGTTTTTACGATACGGAAGCTATATTTAATGGGCATGCAGAGCCTTGACCACGGGCTAAGGACACGTTCCTCATCACCCATAATACCCTGCTTCCATCCAGCTAAATAAAGAGAGGTGTGTGTGTGTGTGTGTGTGTGTGTGTGTGTGTGTGTGTGTGTGTGTGTGTGTGTGTGTGTGTGTGTGTGTGTGTGTGTGTGTGTGTGTGAGAGTGTGAGAGAGTGTGAGAGAGTGTGAGAGAGAACTCAATAGTATTATTTTCTTGTTATCCCAGACGCTGATCATTTGAACAAGACATTCTGTCCATTATAACAGGAGAGTGAAGTGAACAAGACATTCTGTCTATTATAACAGGAGAGTGAAGTGAACAAGACATTATGTCCATTATAACAGGAGAGTGAAGTAAACAAGACATTATGTCCATTATAACAGGAGAGTGAGGAGAAGGAACATACAGAAACGCGCTCCAATGAAGTGATTGGTTCTAATGTGGCCATCCCGGATCATGAATTATTTGGCATCATAACACTCGTTTTGCATTAAACCTTACGCCTCGGTGCATCGGTGCAGACTCTGCCATTCACTCCCCCTCTTGTTGTTAATGAACTCTCCTGGCGCTTTCTGATGAGAGTGTGTGTTGTGGTGAATATAGGTCAATATACGTGTGTGTGTGTGTATGTGTGTGGTGGGTCCTCGGCACGTTATGCGTGTGTGTGGTGGGGGTGCGGAATGATTTGTGTGTGTGTGTGTGTGTGTGTGTGTGTGTGTGTGTGTGTGTGTGTGTGTGTGTGTGTGTGTGTGTGTGTGAAACACGTTGTTATGGGATTTTTTATGAATAATGACTAAATGATGTATACATTTAACGAAGAACTATAACTAAACAGAATACTACCCTGTCACTGTATGATTGCATGAATCTTATTAGAATCACAACACTAAATCTGATGTTTGTAGTTTTAGTCAAGAATTAGAACAAGGACTTTCTGTTCCTTGTTAGAAACTAATGGAGCTATCGTCAGACCGTCTGGA
Source organism: Oncorhynchus masou masou (assembly GCF_036934945.1). Lineage (NCBI taxonomy): Eukaryota > Metazoa > Chordata > Actinopteri > Salmoniformes > Salmonidae > Oncorhynchus > Oncorhynchus masou. Next base: position 112,264 of record NW_027002170.1, read on the forward strand.
ATACTGTGTTCCTTACAGGACATTCGGTCCCCACCCAGGGAGGGGAGAGACCTTGGGCTTGTAGTCGATTGTTTAACAGGTGGCAGACAATGTGAGAAGACTTGTGAACTATATTGCCATTGTATCTGAGAGGAAGAGGGACATTTATAACGAAATGTGAGGTATATAGACCAATGTACAGGAAATGATAAGGGGAACGTTCCCTTAATTGAGGAAAATAAGAACAATCCGAAATTCCTTTTTGATACTGTCGCAAAGCTAACTAAAAAGCAGCATTCACCAAGAGAGGATGACTTTCACTTTAGCAGTGATAAATTCATAAACTTCTTTGAGGAAAAAATTATAATTATTAGAAAGCAAATTACAGACTCCTCTTTAAATGTGCGTATTCCTTCAAAGCTCACTTGTCCTGAGTCTGCACAACTCTGCCAGGACCTAGGATCAAGAGAGACGCTCAAGTGTTTTAGTACTGTATCTCTTGACACAATGATGAAAATAATCATGGCCTCTAAACCTTCAAGCTGCATACTGGACCCTATTCCAACTAAACTACTGAAAGAGCTGCTTCCTGTGCTTGGCCCTCCTATGTTGAACATAATAAATGGCTCTCTATCCACCGGATGTGTACCAAACTCACTAAAAGTGGCAGTAATAAAGCCTCTCTTGAAAAAGCCAAACCTTGACCCAGAAAATATAAAAAACTATCGGCCTATATCGAATCTTCCATTCCTCTCAAAAATTTTAGAAAAGGCTGTTGCGCAGCAACTCACTGCCTTCCTGAAGACAAACAATGTATACGAAATGCTTCAGTCTGGTTTTAGACCACATCATAGCACGGCACTTGTGAAGGTGGTAAATGACATTTTAATGGCATCGGACCGAGGCTCTGCATCTGTCCTTGTGCTCCTAAACCTTAGTGCTGCTTTTGATACCATCGATCACCACATTCTTTTGGAGAGTTTGGAAACCCAAATTGGTCTACACGGACAAGTTCTGGCCTGGTTTAGATCTTATCTGTCGGGAAAGATATCAGTTTGTCTCTGTGAATGGTTTGTCCTCTGACAAATCAACTGTAAATTTCGGTGTTCCTCAAGGTTCCGTTTTAGGACCACTATTGTTTTCACTATATATTTTACCTCTTGGGGATGTTATTCGAAAACATAATGTTAACTTTCACTGCTATGCGGATGACACACAGCTGTACATTTCAATGAAACATGGTGAAGCCCCAAAACTGCCCTTGCTAGAAGCATGTGTTTCAGACATAAGGAAGTGGATGGCTGCAAACTTTCTACTTTTAAACTCGGACAAAACAGAGATGCTTGTTCTAGGTCCCAAGAAACAAAGAGATCTTCTGTTGAATCTGACAATTAATCTTAATGGTTGTACAGTCGTCTCAAATAAAACTGTGAAGGACCTCGGCGTTACTCGGGACCCTGATCTCTCTTTTGAAGAACATATCAAGACCATTTCAATAACAGCCTTTTTCCATCTACGTAACATTGCAAAAATCAGAAACTTTCTCTCCAAAAATGATGCCGAAAAATGAATCCATGCTTTTGTCACTTCTAGGTTAGACTACTGCAATGCTCTACTTTCCGGCTACCCGGATAAAGCAATAAATAAACTTCAGTTAGTGCTAAATACGGCTGCTAGAATCCTGACTAGAACCAAAACATTTGATCATATTACTCCAGTGCTAGCCTCCCTACACTGGCTTCCTGTCAAAGCAAGGGCTGATTTCAAGGTTTTACTGCTAACCTACAAAGCATTACATGGGCATGCTCCTATCTATCTCTCTGATTTGGTCCTGCCGTAGATACCTACAATGACGCTACGGTCACAAGACGCAGGCATCCTAATTGTCCCTAGAATTTCTAAGCAAACAGCTGGAGCCAGGGCTTTCTCCTATAGAGCTCCATTTTTATGGAACGGTCTGCCTACCCATGTCAGAGACGCAAACTCGGTCTCAACCTTTAAGTCTTTACTGAAGACTCATCTCTTCAGTGGGTCATATGATTGAGTGTAGTCTGGCCCAGGAGTGGGAAGGTGAACGGAAAGGCTCTGGAGCAACGAACCGCCCTTGCTGTCTCTGCCTGGCCGGTTCCCCTCTTTCCACTGGGATTCTCTGCCTCTAACCCTATTACAGGGGCTGAGTCACTGGCTTACTGGGGCTCTCTCATGCCGTCCCTGGAAGTGGTGCGTCACCTGAGTGGGTTGATTCACTGATGTGGTCATCCCGTCTGGGTTGGCGCCCCCCTTTGGGTTGTGCCATGGCGGTGATCTTTGTGGGCTATACTCAGCCTTGTCTCAGGATGGTAAGTTGGTGGTTGAAGATATCCCTCTAGTGGTGTGGGGGCTGTGCTTTGGCAAAGTGGGTGGGGTTATATCCTTCCTGTTTGGACCTGCTCCCTGGCTTACTGGGGCTCTCTCATGCCGTCCCTGGAAGGGGTTTGTCACCTGAGTGGGTTGATTCACTGATGTGGTCATCCCGTCTGGGTTGGCGCCCCCCTTTGGGTTGTGCCATGGCGGTGATCTTTGTGGGCTATACTCAGCCTTGTCTCAGGATCGTAAGTTGGTGGTTGAAGATATCCCTCTAGTGGTGTGGGGGCTGTGCTTTGGCAAAGTGGGTGGGGTCATATCCTTCCTGTTTGGACCTGCTCCCTGATCCTAACTATACATGATACATCTCTGCTGCTCCTTGATCCTAACTATAAATAATACATCTCTGCTGCTCCCTGATCCTTACTATACATAATACATCTCTGCTGCTCCCTGATCCTAACTATACATAATACATCTCTGCTGCTCCCTGATCCTTACTATACATAATACATCTCTGCTGCTCCCTGATCCTTACTATACATAATACATCTCTGCTGCTCCCTGATCCTTACTATAAATAATACATCTCTGCTGCTCCCTGATCCTAACTATACATAATACATCTCTGCTGCTCCAGGATCCTTACTGTACATAATACGTGGCCTAATTGTAATTAGAGCTGAACATTTAATTAAACCCAACAATACAGGACAGGAAATTGTTGAATCTTTCCCCCTGTTTTGTCAGCTGAAAGTGTTCCACTGTGCAGCGGTAGACTAGCTCTTCCATACAAACCCTTTTAATATGTGCAGGAATATACAGTGTTATGTCTCAGGAGAATGGGAGGGCTGGACATGCAAATTACACAGACCAACACACACACACACACACACACACACACACACACACACACACACACACACACACACACACACACACACACACACACCCTCGGCTGGTGCTAGTGAGGTGTGTTATTCATCATGGATGAGGCCTGTGTACTGAACACAGCATGGGTCCTGTCTATGAGGTAAACAGACTGCAATTAGGTAACATGCTTTTGCACTTTGAGGGCTGCTGCTCCGTCTTCCGCGATCTGTGGCAGTGTGTGTATCAGTGTGTGCATGTGTGTGTGTGTGCCTTTTTGTGTGCGTCCCATGCGTGTGTGTGTGCATGCTTGTGTGGGTGCGTTCGTGTCCATGCGTGTGTGTGTGTGTGTGCATGCGTGCCCATAGGTGTGTGTGCATGTCCGTTCATGAGTGGAGCGTCAGATAGCCTAGATGTTCAGAGCATTGGGCCAGTAACCGAAAGGTCGCTGGTTCCAATCCCTGAGCCGACTAGGTGAAAAATATGTCGATGTGCCCTTGAGCAAGGCACTTAACCCACATTCGTCCTGTACATCACTCTAGACAAGAGAGTCTGCTAAAATTTAATGTGTGTATGTGTGATTGCCCTGTGTGTGAGTTGAGGTGGCAGGCTGCCAAACACTGTGTGTGTGTGCTCATTGTTGGCCTTGCAGCCATGACTTTTACTGACAGATAAACGTAACACTATGAGCTTCTGAATAACGGAACAACTCTGCTTTGCTAATTAATGACTTATGCTACAACACTGACTGTACGTTATTTATAATGAGGGATACCAGGAGAAATCCGACCTCTCTGAAAGGAAAATGGATGGCCCTCATTCAGTCAAATCTTTTTTGGTCCCACACTCCCCGAGCGATTGAAAAAACAAACAATTCACCCTCCCTTATAGCCTAAATAATAATGAAACCTCAAGTGGATAGCAGAGAACACACCTACAACTTAACCTCCTCCTGGTCTGTCCTAGGAGGGAGGTTAAAAACAGCACATCTAAAGGCTCTGGTCTGTCCTAGGAGGGAGGTTAAAACAGCACATCTAAAGGCTCTGATCTGTCCTAGGAGGGAGGTTAAAAACAGCATATCTAAAGGCTCTGGTCTGTCCTAGGAGGGAGGTTTAAAACAGCACATCTAAAGGCTCTGGTCTGTCCTAGGAGGGAGATTAAAAACAGCACATCTAAAGGCTCTGGTCTGTCCTAGGAGGGAGGTTAAAAACAGCACATCTAAAGGCTCTGGTCTGTCCTAGGAGGGAGGTTAAAAACAGCACATCTAAAGGCTCTGGTCTGTCCTAGGAGGGAGGTTAAAAACAGCACATCTAAAGGCTCTGGTCTGTTCTAGGAGGGAGGTTAAAAACAGCACATCTAAAGGCTCTGGTCTGTCCTAGGACCAGAGCCTTCAGATGTGCTGTTTTGAACCTGTTCTTGGTTTATTAAACGTGGTAAAGTAGCCAGAAGGTTGTGGATTCGCAGACTTGCTGTCTGAGAAAAAACATCCTTTTATAAACACATTTCATACAGTTCTATGTTATTTTACATGACTGAATTTGAGAAAAAAGCCATTTGTTTGTTTTACACAGCAGCTGCATTTCATCAGGTAGGCCTGTGTGCACTAGTAACTTTATTCAATTGGGAAAATATAATTTTCTCTCATTTATTCTGTTGAATTCCATGATATTGTTGTTACACAATAGATTTGTGTTGACTGTGATTAGGGCATGGGAATATAAGAGCATCTGCTAGGCTAAATGAACACAGCTCATCGCATGATCCTAAAACCAGACTGTCTTGTTTTTCTAAAAGTGAACTCAAAAGGCATTGTAGAATCACTGTATAACCTAATAAGGCATTTTTTGTTTCATGTTTATTTAATTCTGTCATTATCTTTTTAAATTGAATTTAATACAGCCTAAATGTGAAATGTATGGACATGTTGTTGAAGTACTGTTGTTGTGCCAGACTGTAGTGTGTCACAAATGCTTCTCAATTTATTTCTCAAATGGCAGGTTATAGCCTTGAAATAATAATAATAATGTAGCCTTACTAATTAATGTTCAGTCCTTAGGCTACCTGGCTTGCTCTTGACTGATTTAGAGTTACTATGGTATTTAATAGCCTGCTGAAATGTAAAAAAAGAAAAAGAAACGTCCTCTCATTGTCAACTGTGTTTATTTCCAGCAAACTTAACATGTGTAAATATTTATGAACATGACAAGATTCAACAACTGAGACATAAACTGAACAAGTTCCACAGACATGTGACTAACATAAATTTAATAATGTGTCCCTGAACAAAGGGGGGTCAAAATCAAAAGTAACAGTCAGTATCTGGTGTGGCCACCAGCTGCATTAAGTACTGCAGTGGAATCTCCTCCTCATGGACTGCACCAGATTTGCCAGTTCTTGCTGTGAGATGTAACCATTCTTCCACCAAGGCACCTGCAAGTTCCCGGACATTTCTGGGGGGAATCCTCCTTTCAGCATGCCTAAGGCACGTTCACACAGATGAGCAGGGACCCTGAGCATCTTTCTTTTGGTGTTTTTCAGAGTCAGTAGAAAGGCCTCTTTAGTGTCCTAAGTTTTGATAACTGTGACCTTAATTGCCTACCGTCTGTAAGCTGTTAGTGTCTTAACGACTGTTCCACAGGTGCATGTTCATTGTTTATGGTTCATTGAACAAGCATGGGAAACAATGTTTAAACCCTTTACAATGAAGATATGTGAAGTTATTTGGATTTTCACGAATCATCTTTGAAAGACAGGGTCCTGAAAAAGGGACATTTCTTTTTTTGCTGAGTTTATGTACCACGACTTAGGGCTGTGTTCAGTCACTCCGGCGATGCGTCTTGCCTAAGAACAGCCCTTAGCCGTGGTATATTGGCAATAAACCACACCCCCTCGGGCCTAAGCGCTTAAATATAATCAGGGCCGTTACATTTTTTTCTTAATCTTAAACTAACAAAGGGTAGGTCTATGTTTTCAGCCATTTTCTTTAAGAAAAGCCACAAAACCTTCACACACCCTCATATTCCCCAATCAAATGGAGCCCTGGTTTTAAATGAACACACCAAGCCCTTCACTGGCACTGAGATATCTGAAGAGTGCATGGTGCCTGGAGGAATTGGCTGACACAATCTATGGATAGTTCACTATAATGTCATCTGTCAAACAGGTACAGGCCTACCTCTTATTTCCCGAATAGGAAGAAATATTCTCCAACACAAAGTGCTCTTGTTGTTAGTAGCCTAAAGCCATTTTCATTTGAAGACCGTTTAACTGAATTAGACCTCTCGAATTAGTCTGCTTTTAGGACACGTGTTCTGTCCATCTCAACAGCTGCCGCTTCAAAGACATGTTATGGAAATTACACAAATATGGCTTATTGTGAGGTCAATAACTCGGATAAATAGCATCATTATGGGCAATGAAACATATAACATAACATCTTTATTAAAATCAATTACAGCAGTAGCAAGCTTACCTCCGGTTCTCCTTCTCATCTTGGCATTCTCCCTGTCAAACTGAACAGGACACCAGTATAGTCTATAGTCACTCTCCCTGTCAAACTGAACAGGACATCAGTATAGTCTATAGTCACTCTCTCTATAGTCACTCTCCCTGTCAAACTGAACAGGACATCAGTATAGTCTATAGTCACTCTCCCTGTCAAACTGAACAGGACATCAGTATAGTCTATAGTCACTCTCCCTGTCAAACTGAACAGGACACCAGTATAGTCTATAGTCACTCTCCCTGTCAAACTGAACAGGACATCAGTATAGTCTATAGTCACTCTCCCTGTCAAACTGAACAGGACATCAGTATAGTCTATCGTCACTCTCCCTGTCAAACTGAACAGGACACCAATATAGTCTATAGTCACTCTCTCTATAGTCACTCTCCCTGTCAAACTGAACAGGACATCAGTATAGTCTATAGTCACTCTCCCTGTCAAACTGAACAGGACATCAGTATAGTCTATAGTCACTCTCCCTGTCAAACTGAACAGGACACCAATATAGTCTATAGTCACTCTCTCTATAGTCACTCTCCCTGTCAAACTGAACAGGACATCAGTATAGTCTATAGTCACTCTCCCTGTCAAACTGAACAGGACACCAGTATAGTCTATAGTCACTCTCCCTGTCAAACTGAACAGGACACCAGTATAGTCTATAGTCACTCTCCCTGTCAAACTGAACAGGACACCAGTATAGTCTATAGTCACTCTCCCTGTCAAACTGAACAGGACATCAGTATAGTCTATAGTCACTCTCCCTGTCAAACTGAACAGGACATCAGTATAGTCTATAGTCACTCTCCCTGTCAAACTGAACAGGACATCAGTATAGTCTATAGTCACTCTCCCTGTCAAACTGAACAGAACATCAGTATAGTCTATAGTCACTCTCCCTGTCAAACTGAACAGGACATCAGTATAGTCTATAGTCACTCTCCCTGTCAAACTGAACAGGACACCAGTATAGTCTATAGTCACTCTCCCTGTCAAACTGAACAGGACATCAGTATAGTCTATAGTCACTCTCTCTATAGTCACTCTCCCTGTCAAACTGAACAGGACACCAGTATAGTCTATAGTCACTCTCCCTGTCAAACTGAACAGGACATCAGTATAGTCTATAGTCACTCTCCCTGTCAAACTGAACAGGACATCAGTATAGTCTATAGTCACTCTCCCTGTCAAACTGAACAGAACATCAGTATAGTCTATAGTCACTCTCTCTATAGTCACTCTCCCTGTCAAACTGAACAGGACACCAGTATAGTCTATAGTCACTCTCCCTGTCAAACTGAACAGGACACCAGTATAGTCTATAGTCACTCTCCCTGTCAAACTGAACAGGACACCAGTATAGTCTATAGTCACTCTCCCTGTCAAACTGAACAGGACATCAATATAGTCTATAGTCACTCTCCCTGTCAAACTGAACAGGACACCAGTATAGTCTATAGTCACTCTCCCTGTCAAACTGAACAGGACATCAGTATAGTCTATAGTCACTCTCCCTGTCAAACTGAACAGGACATCAATATAGTCTATAGTCACTCTCCCTGTAAAACTGAACAGGACACCAGTATAGTCTATAGTCACTCTCTCTATAGTCACTCTCCCTGTCAAACTGAACAGGACATCAATATAGTCTATAGTCACTCTCCCTGTCAAACTGAACAGGACATCAGTATAGTCTATAGTCACTCTCCCTGTCAAACTGAACAGGACACCAGTATAGTCTATAGTCACTCTCTCTATAGTCACTCTCCCTGTCAAACTGAACAGGACATCAGTATAGTCTATAGTCACTCTCCCTGTCAAACTGAACAGGACATCAGTATAGTCTATAGTCACTCTCCCTGTCAAACTGAACAGAACATCAGTATAGTCTATAGTCACTCTCCCTGTCAAACTGAACAGAACATCAGTATAGTCTATAGTCACTCTCCCTGTCAAACTGAACAGGACATCAGTATAGTCTATAGTCACTCTCCCTGTCAAACTGAACAGGACATCAGTATAGTCTATAGTCACTCTCCCTGTCAAACTGAACAGGACACCAGTATAGTCTATAGTCACTCTCCCTGTCAAACTGAACAGGACACCAGTATAGTTTATAGTCACTCTCCCTGTCAAACTGAACAGGACACCAGTATAGTCTATAGTCACTCTCCCTGTCAAACTGAACAGGACATCAGTATAGTCTATAGTCACTCTCTCTATAGTCACTCTCCCTGTCAAACTGAACAGAACATCAGTATAGTCTATAGTCACTCTCTCTATAGTCACTCTCCCTGTCAAACTGAACAGAACATCAGTATAGTCTATAGTCACTCTCCCTGTCAAACTGAACAGAACATCAGTATAGTCTATAGTCACTCTCTCTATAGTCACTCTCCCTGTCAAACTGAACAGGACATCAGTATAGTCTATAGTCACTCTCTCTATAGTCACTCTCCCTGTCAAACTGAACAGAACATCAGTATAGTCTATAGTCACTCTCCCTGTCAAACTGAACAGGACACCAGTATAGTCTATAGTCACTCTCTCTATAGTCACTCTCCCTGTCAAACTGAACAGAACATCAGTATAGTCTATAGTCACTCTCCCTGTCAAACTGAACAGGACATCAGTATAGTCTATAGTCACTCTCCCTGTCAAACTGAACAGGACATCAGTATAGTCTATAGTCACTCTCCCTGTCAAACTGAACAGGACACCAGTATAGTCTATAGTCACTCTCCCTGTCAAACTGAACAGGACACCAGTATAGTTTATAGTCACTCTCCCTGTCAAACTGAACAGGACACCAGTATAGTCTATAGTCACTCTCCCTGTCAAACTGAACAGGACATCAGTATAGTCTATAGTCACTCTCTCTATAGTCACTCTCCCTGTCAAACTGAACAGAACATCAGTATAGTCTATAGTCACTCTCTCTATAGTCACTCTCCCTGTCAAACTGAACAGAACATCAGTATAGTCTATAGTCACTCTCCCTGTCAAACTGAACAGAACATCAGTATAGTCTATAGTCACTCTCTCTATAGTCACTCTCCCTGTCAAACTGAACAGGACATCAGTATAGTCTATAGTCACTCTCTCTATAGTCACTCTCCCTGTCAAACTGAACAGAACATCAGTATAGTCTATAGTCACTCTCCCTGTCAAACTGAACAGGACACCAGTATAGTCTATAGTCACTCTCTCTATAGTCACTCTCCCTGTCAAACTGAACAGAACATCAGTATAGTCTATAGTCACTCTCTCTATAGTCACTCTCCCTGTCAAACTGAACAGAACATCAGTATAGTCTATAGTCACTCTCCCTTTCAAACTGAACAGAACATCAGTATAGTCTATAGTCACTCTCTCTATAGTCACTCTCCCTGTCAAACTGAACAGGACATCAGTATAGTCTATAGTCACTCTCTCTATAGTCACCTGTCAAACTGAACAGAACATCAGTATAGTCTATAGTCACTCTCCCTGTCAAACTGAACAGGACACCAGTATAGTCTATATCTCTATAGTCACTCTCCCTGTCAAACTGAACAGGACATCAGTATAGTCTATAGTCACTCTCCCTGTCAAACTGAACAGAACATCAGTATAGTCTATAGTCACTCTCCCTGTCAAACTGAACAGGACACCAGTATAGTCTATAGTCACTCTCTCTATAGTCACTCTCCCTGTCAAACTGAACAGAACATCAGTATAGTCTATAGTCACTCTCTCTATAGTCACTCTCCCTGTCAAACTGAACAGAACATCAGTATAGTCTATAGTCACTCTCCCTGTCAAACTGAACAGGACACCAGTATAGTCTATAGTCACTCTCTCTATAGTCACTCTCCCTGTCAAACTGAACAGAACATCAGTATAGTCTATAGTCACTCTCTCTATAGTCACTCTCCCTGTCAAACTGAACAGGACATCAGTATAGTCTATAGTCACTCTCCCTGTCAAACTGAACAGAACATCAGTATAGTCTATAGTCACTCTCCCTGTCAAACTGAACAGGACATCAGTATAGTCTATAGTCACTCTCTCTATAGTCACTCTCCCTGTCAAACTGAACAGAACATCAGTATAGTCTATAGTCACTCTCTCTATAGTCACTCTCCCTGTCAAACTGAACAGAACATCAGTATAGTCTATAGTCACTCTCCCTGTCAAACTGAACAGAACATCAGTATAGTCTATAGTCACTCTCTCTATAGTCACTCTCCCTGTCAAACTGAACAGGACATCAGTATAGTCTATAGTCACTCTCTCTATAGTCACTCTCCCTGTCAAACTGAACAGAACATCAGTATAGTCTATAGTCACTCTCCCTGTCAAACTGAACAGGACACCAGTATAGTCTATAGTCACTCTCTCTATAGTCACTCTCCCTGTCAAACTGAACAGGACATCAGTATAGTCTATAGTCACTCTCCCTGTCAAACTGAACAGGACATCAGTATAGTCTATAGTCACTCTCCCTGTCAAACTGAACAGGACATCAGTATAGTCTATAGTCACTCTCCCTGTCAAACTGAACAGAACATCAGTATAGTCTATAGTCACTCTCCCTGTCAAACTGAACAGGACATCAGTATAGTCTATAGTCACTCTCCCTGTCAAACTGAACAGGACACCAGTATAGTCTATAGTCACTCTCTCTATAGTCACTCTCCCTGTCAAACTGAACAGGACATCAGTATAGTCTATAGTCACTCTCCCTGTCAAACTGAACAGGACACCAGTATAGTCTATAGTCACTCTCCCTGTCAAACTGAACAGAACATCAGTATAGTCTATAGTCACTCTCCCTGTAAAACTGAACAGGACATCAGTATAGTCTATAGTCACTCTCTCTATAGTCACTCTCCCTGTCAAACTGAACAGGACACCAGTATAGTCTATAGTCACTCTCACTGTAAAACTGAACAGGACATCAGTATAGTCTATAGTCACTCTCCCTGTAAAACTGAACAGGACATCAGTATAGTCTATAGTCACTCTCTCTATAGTCACTCTCCCTGTCAAACTGAACAGAACATCAGTATAGTCTATAGTCACTCTCCCTGTAAAACTGAACAGGACATCAGTATAGTCTATAGTCACTCTCTCTATAGTCACTCTCCCTGTCAAACTGAACAGAACATCAGTATAGTCTATAGTCACTCTCCCTGTAAAACTGAACAGGACATCAGTATAGTCTATAGTCACTCTCTCTATAGTCACTCTCCCTGTCAAACTGAACAGGACACCAGTATAGTCTATAGTCACTCTCCCTGTCAAACTGAACAGGACATCAGTATAGTCTATAGTCACTCTCCCTGTCAAACTGAACAGGACACCAGTATAGTCTATAGTCACTCTCCCTGTCAAACTGAACAGGACATCAGTATAGTCTATAGTCACTCTCCCTGTCAAACTGAACAGGACATCAGTATAGTCTATAGTCACTCTCTCTATAGTCACTCTCCCTGTCAAACTGAACAGGACATCAGTATAGTCTATAGTCACTCTCTCTATAGTCACTCTCCCTGTCAAACTGAACAGGACATCAGTATAGTCTATAGTCACTCTCCCTGTCAAACTGAACAGGACACCAGTATAGTCTATAGTCACTCTCTCTATAGTCACTCTCCCTGTCAAACTGAACAGGACATCAGTATAGTCTATAGTCACTCTCCCTGTCAAACTGAACAGGACATCAATATAGTCTATAGTCACTCTCCCTGTAAAACTGAACAGGACACCAGTATAGTCTATAGTCACTCTCTCTATAGTCACTCTCCCTGTCAAACTGAACAGGACATCAATATAGTCTATAGTCACTCTCCCTGTCAAACTGAACAGGACATCAGTATAGTCTATAGTCACTCTCCCTGTCAAACTGAACAGGACATCAGTATAGTCTATAGTCACTCTCTCTATAGTCACTCTCCCTGTCAAACTGAACAGGACATCAGTATAGTCTATAGTCACTCTCCCTGTCAAACTGAACAGGACATCAGTATAGTCTATAGTCACTCTCCCTGTCAAACTGAACAGGACATCAGTATAGTCTATAGTCACTCTCCCTGTCAAACTGAACAGGACATCAGTATAGTCTATAGTCACTCTCCCTGTCAAACTGAACAGGACATCAGTATAGTCTATAGTCACTCTCTCTATAGTCACTCTCCCTGTCAAACTGAACAGGACATCAGTATAGTCTATAGTCACTCTCTCTATAGTCACTCTCCCTGTCAAACTGAACAGGACATCAGTATAGTCTATAGTCACTCTCCCTGTCAAACTGAACAGGACACCAGTATAGTCTATAGTCACTCTCTTTATAGTCACTCTCCCTGTCAAACTGAACAGGACATCAGTATAGTCTATAGTCACTCTCCCTGTCAAACTGAACAGGACATCAATATAGTCTATAGTCACTCTCCCTGTAAAACTGAACAGGACACCAGTATAGTCTATAGTCACTCTCTCTATAGTCACTCTCCCTGTCAAACTGAACAGGACATCAATATAGTCTATAGTCACTCTCCCTGTCAAACTGAACAGGACATCAGTATAGTCTATAGTCACTCTCCCTGTCAAACTGAACAGGACACCAGTATAGTCTATAGTCACTCTCTCTATAGTCACTCTCCCTGTCAAACTGAACAGGACATCAGTATAGTCTATAGTCACTCTCCCTGTCAAACTGAACAGGACATCAGTATAGTCTATAGTCACTCTCCCTGTCAAACTGAACAGGACACCAGTATAGTCTATAGTCACTCTCTCTATAGTCACTCTCCCTGTCAAACTGAACAGGACATCAATATAGTCTATAGTCACTCTCCCTGTCAAACTGAACAGGACATCAGTATAGTCTATAGTCACTCTCCCTGTCAAACTGAACAGGACATCAGTATAGTCTATAGTCACTCTCTCTATAGTCACTCTCCCTGTCAAACTGAACAGGACACCAGTATAGTCTATAGTCACTCTCTCTATAGTCACTCTCCCTGTCAAACTGAACAGGACATCAGTATAGTCTATAGTCACTCTCTCTATAGTCACTCTCCCTGTCAAACTGAACAGGACACCAGTATAGTCTATAGTCACTCTCTCTATAGTCACTCTCCCTGTCAAACTGAACAGGACACCAGTATAGTCTATAGTCACTCTCCCTGTCAAACTGAACAGGACATCAGTATAGTCTATAGTCACTCTCCCTGTCAAACTGAACAGGACATCAGTATAGTCTATAGTCACTCTCCCTGTCAAACTGAACAGGACACCAGTATAGTCTATAGTCACTCTCCCTGTCAAACTGAACAGGACATCAGTATAGTCTATAGTCACTCTCCCTGTCAAACTGAACAGGACACCAGTATAGTCTATAGTCACTCTCCCTGTCAAACTGAACAGGACACCAGTATAGTCTATAGTCACTCTCCCTGTCAAACTGAACAGGACACCAGTATAGTCTATAGTCACTCTCCCTGTCAAACTGAACAGGACATCAGTATAGTCTATAGTCACTCTCTCTATAGTCACTCTCCCTGTCAAACTGAACAGGACACCAGTATAGTCTATAGTCACTCTCCCTGTAAAACTGAACAGGACATCAGTATAGTCTATAGTCACTCTCCCTGTAAAACTGAACAGGACATCAGTATAGTCTATAGTCACCTCTCTATAGTCACTCTCCCTGTCAAACTGAACAGAACATCAGTATAGTCTATAGTCACTCTCCCTGTAAAACTGAACAGGACATCAGTATAGTCTATAGTCACTCTCTCTATAGTCACTCTCCCTGTCAAACTGAACAGAACATCAGTATAGTCTATAGTCACTCTCCCTGTAAAACTGAACAGGACATCAGTATAGTCTATAGTCACTCTCTCTATAGTCACTCTCCCTGTCAAACTGAACAGGACACAAGTATAGTCTATAGTCACTCTCCCTGTCAAACTGAACAGGACATCAGTATAGTCTATAGTCACTCTCCCTGTCAAACTGAACAGAACATCAGTATAGTCTATAGTCACTCTCCCTGTCAAACTGAACAGGACATCAGTATAGTCTATAGTCACTCTCTCTATAGTCACTCTCCCTGTCAAACTGAACAGGACATCAGTATAGTCTATAGTCACTCTCTCTATAGTCACTCTCCCTGTCAAACTGAACAGGACATCAGTATAGTCTATAGTCACTCTCCCTGTCAAACTGAACAGGACACCAGTATAGTCTATAGTCACTCTCTCTATAGTCACTCTCCCTGTCAAACTGAACAGGACATCAGTATAGTCTATAGTCACTCTCCCTGTCAAACTGAACAGGACATCAATATAGTCTATAGTCACTCTCCCTGTCAAACTGAACAGGACACCAGTATAGTCTATAGTCACTCTCTCTATAGTCACTCTCCCTGTCAAACTGAACAGGACACCAGTATAGTCTATAGTCACTCTCCCTGTCAAACTGAACAGGACATCAGTATAGTCTATAGTCACTCTCCCTGTCAAACTGAACAGGACATCAGTATAGTCTATAGTCACTCTCCCTGTCAAACTGAACAGGACACCAGTATAGTCTATAGTCACTCTCCCTGTCAAACTGAACAGGACATCAGTATAGTCTATAGTCACTCTCCCTGTCAAACTGAACAGGACACCAGTATAGTCTATAGTCACTCTCCCTGTCAAACTGAACAGGACACCAGTATAGTCTATAGTCACTCTCCCTGTCAAACTGAACAGGACACCAGTATAGTCTATAGTCACTCTCCCTGTCAAACTGAACAGGACATCAGTATAGTCTATAGTCACTCTCTCTATAGTCACTCTCCCTGTCAAACTGAACAGGACACCAGTATAGTCTATAGTCACTCTCCCTGTAAAACTGAACAGGACATCAGTATAGTCTATAGTCACTCTCCCTGTAAAACTGAACAGGACATCAGTATAGTCTATAGTCACCCTCTCTATAGTCACTCTCCCTGTCAAACTGAACAGAACATCAGTATAGTCTATAGTCACTCTCCCTGTAAAACTGAACAGGACATCAGTATAGTCTATAGTCACTCTCTCTATAGTCACTCTCCCTGTCAAACTGAACAGAACATCAGTATAGTCTATAGTCACTCTCCCTGTAAAACTGAACAGGACATCAGTATAGTCTATAGTCACTCTCTCTATAGTCACTCTCCCTGTCAAACTGAACAGGACACAAGTATAGTCTATAGTCACGCTCCCTGTCAAACTGAACAGGACATCAGTATAGTCTATAGTCACTCTCCCTGTCAAACTGAACAGAACATCAGTATAGTCTATAGTCACTCTCCCTGTCAAACTGAACAGGACATCAGTATAGGCTATAGTCACTCTCCCTGTCAAACTGAACAGGACACCAGTATAGTCTATAGTCACTCTCCCTGTCAAACTGAACAGGACATCAGTATAGTCTATAGTCACTCTCTCTATAGTCACTCTCCCTGTCAAACTGAACAGGACATCAGTATAGTCTATAGTCACTCTCTCTATAGTCACTCTCCCTGTCAAACTGAACAGGACATCAGTATAGTCTATAGTCACTCTCCCTGTCAAACTGAACAGGACACCAGTATAGTCTATAGTCACTCTCTCTATAGTCACTCTCCCTGTCAAACTGAACAGGACATCAGTATAGTCTATAGTCACTCTCCCTGTCAAACTGAACAGGACATCAATATAGTCTATAGTCACTCTCCCTGTCAAACTGAACAGGACACCAGTATAGTCTATAGTCACTCTCTCTATAGTCACTCTCCCTGTCAAACTGAACAGAACATCAGTATAGTCTATAGTCACTCTCCCTGTCAAACTGAACAGGACATCAGTATAGTCTATAGTCACTCTCCCTGTCAAACTGAACAGGACACCAGTATAGTCTATAGTCACTCTCCCTGTCAAACTGAACAGGACATCAGTATAGTCTATAGTCACTCTCTCTATAGTCACTCTCCCTGTCAAACTGAACAGGACATCAGTATAGTCCTCTCTCTATAGTCACTCTCCCTGTCAAACTGAACAGGACATCAGTATAGTCTATAGTCACTCTCCCTGTCAAACTGAACAGGACACCAGTATAGTCTATAGTCACTCTCTCTATAGTCACTCTCCCTGTCAAACTGAACAGGACATCAGTATAGTCTATAGTCACTCTCCCTGTCAAACTGAACAGGACATCAGTATAGTCTATAGTCACTCTCTCTATAGTCACTCTCCCTGTCAAACTGAACAGGACATCAGTATAGTCTATAGTCACTCTCTCTATAGTCACTCTCCCTGTCAAACTGAACAGGACATCAGTATAGTCTATAGTCACTCTCCCTGTCAAACTGAACAGGACATCAGTATAGTCTATAGTCACTCTCTCTATAGTCACTCTCCCTGTCAAACTGAACAGGACATCAATATAGTCTATAGTCACTCTCCCTGTCAAACTGAACAGAACATCAGTATAGTCTATAGTCACTCTCCCTGTAAAACTGAACAGGACATCAGTATAGTCTATAGTCACTCTCTCCCTGTCAAACTGAACAGGACATCAATATAGTCTATAGTCACTCTCCCTGTCAAACTGAACAGGACATCAGTATAGTCTATAGTCACTCTCCCTGTCAAACTGAACAGGACATCAGTATAGTCTATAGTCACTCTCCCTGTCAAACTGAACAGGACATCAGTATAGTCTATAGTCACTCTCCCTGTCAAACTGAACAGGACATCAGTATAGTCTATAGTCACTCTCTCTATAGTCACTCTCCCTGTCAAACTGAACAGAACATCAGTATAGTCTATAGTCACTCTCCCTGTCAAACTGAACAGGACATCAGTATAGTCTATAGTCACTCTCCCTGTCAAACTGAACAGGACATCAGTATAGTCTATAGTCACTCTCCCTGTCAAACTGAACAGGACATCAGTATAGTCTATAGTCACTCTCCCTGTCAAACTGAACAGGACATCAGTATAGTCTATAGTCACTCTCTCTATAGTCACTCTCCCTGTCAAACTGAACAGGACATCAGTATAGTCTATAGTCACTCTCTCTATAGTCACTCTCCCTGTCAAACTGAACAGGACATCAGTATAGTCTATAGTCACTCTCCCTGTCAAACTGAACAGGACACCAGTATAGTCTATAGTCACTCTCTCTATAGTCACTCTCCCTGTCAAACTGAACAGGACATCAGTATAGTCTATAGTCACTCTCCCTGTCAAACTGAACAGGACATCAATATAGTCTATAGTCACTCTCCCTGTAAAACTGAACAGGACACCAGTATAGTCTATAGTCACTCTCTCTATAGTCACTCTCCCTGTCAAACTGAACAGGACATCAATATAGTCTATAGTCACTCTCCCTGTCAAACTGAACAGGACATCAGTATAGTCTATCGTCACTCTCCCTGTCAAACTGAACAGGACACCAGTATAGTCTATAGTCACTCTCTCTATAGTCACTCTCCCTGTCAAACTGAACAGGACATCAGTATAGTCTATAGTCACTCTCCCTGTCAAACTGAACAGGACATCAGTATAGTCTATAGTCACTCTCCCTGTCAAACTGAACAGGACACCAGTATAGTCTATAGTCACTCTCCCTGTCAAACTGAACAGGACATCAGTATAGTCTATAGTCACTCTCCCTGTCAAACTGAACAGGACATCAGTATAGTCTATAGTCACTCTCCCTGTCAAACTGAACAGGACACCAGTATAGTCTATAGTCACTCTCCCTGTCAAACTGAACAGGACACCAGTATAGTCTATAGTCACTCTCCCTGTCAAACTGAACAGGACACCAGTATAGTCTATAGTCACTCTCCCTGTCAAACTGAACAGGACATCAGTATAGTCTATAGTCACTCTCTCTATAGTCACTCTCCCTGTCAAACTGAACAGAACATCAGTATAGTCTATAGTCACTCTCTCTATAGTCACTCTCCCTGTCAAACTGAACAGAACATCAGTATAGTCTATAGTCACTCTCCCTGTCAAACTGAACAGAACATCAGTATAGTCTATAGTCACTCTCTCTATAGTCACTCTCCCTGTCAAACTGAACAGGACATCAGTATAGTATATAGTCACTCTCTCTATAGTCACTCTCCCTGTCAAACTGAACAGAACATCAGTATAGTCTATAGTCACTCTCCCTGTCAAACTGAACAGGACATCAGCATAGTCTATAGTCACTCTCCCTGTCAAACTGAACAGGACATCAGTATAGTCTATAGTCACTCTCCCTGTCAAACTGAACAGGACATCAGTATAGTCTATAGTCACTCTCTCTATAGTCACTCTCCCTGTCAAACTGAACAGGACATCAGTATAGTCTATAGTCACTCTCTCTATAGTCACTCTCCCTGTCAAACTGAACAGGACACCAGTATAGTCTATAGTCACTCTCCCTGTCAAACTGAACAGGACATCAGTATAGTCTATAGTCACTCTCCCTGTCAAACTGAACAGGACACCAGTATAGTCTATAGTCACTCTCCCTGTCAAACTGAACAGGACATCAGTATAGTCTATAGTCACTCTCTCTATAGTCACTCTCCCTGTCAAACTGAACAGGACACCAGTATAGTCTATAGTCACTCTCCCTGTAAAACTGAACAGGACATCAGTATAGTCTATAGTCACTCTCCCTGTCAAACTGAACAGGACATCAGTATAGTCTATAGTCACCCTCTCTATAGTCACTCTCCCTGTCAAACTGAACAGAACATCAGTATAGTCTATAGTCACTCTCCCTGTAAAACTGAACAGGACATCAGTATAGTCTATAGTCACTCTCTCTATAGTCACTCTCCCTGTCAAACTGAACAGAACATCAGTATAGTCTATAGTCACTCTCCCTGTAAAACTGAACAGGACATCAGTATAGTCTATAGTCACTCTCTCTATAGTCACTCTCCCTGTCAAACTGAACAGGACACAAGTATAGTCTATAGTCACTCTCCCTGTCAAACTGAACAGGACATCAGTATAGTCTATAGTCACTCTCCCTGTCAAACTGAACAGAACATCAGTATAGTCTATAGTCACTCTCCCTGTCAAACTGAACAGGACATCAGTATAGTCTATAGTCACTCTCCCTGTCAAACTGAACAGGACACCAGTATAGTCTATAGTCACTCTCCCTGTCAAACTGAACAGGACATCAGTATAGTCTATAGTCACTCTCTCTATAGTCACTCTCCCTGTCAAACTGAACAGGACATCAGTATAGTCTATAGTCACTCTCTCTATAGTCACTCTCCCTGTCAAACTGAACAGGACATCAGTATAGTCTATAGTCACTCTCCCTGTCAAACTGAACAGGACACCAGTATAGTCTATAGTCACTCTCTCTATAGTCACTCTCCCTGTCAAACTGAACAGGACATCAGTATAGTCTATAGTCACTCTCCCTGTCAAACTGAACAGGACATCAATATAGTCTATAGTCACTCTCCCTGTAAAACTGAACAGGACACCAGTATAGTCTATAGTCACTCTCTCTATAGTCACTCTCCCTGTCAAACTGAACAGAACATCAGTATAGTCTATAGTCACTCTCCCTGTCAAACTGAACAGGACATCAGTATAGTCTATAGTCACTCTCCCTGTCAAACTGAACAGGACACCAGTATAGTCTATAGTCACTCTCCCTGTCAAACTGAACAGGACATCAGTATAGTCTATAGTCACTCTCTCTATAGTCACTCTCCCTGTCAAACTGAACAGGACATCAGTATAGTCTATAGTCACTCTCTCTATAGTCACTCTCCCTGTCAAACTGAACAGGACATCAGTATAGTCTATAGTCACTCTCCCTGTCAAACTGAACAGGACACCAGTATAGTCTATAGTCACTCTCTCTATAGACATCAGCATAGTCTATAGTCACTCTCCCTGTCAAACTGAACAGGACATCAGTATAGTCTATAGTCACTCTCCCTGTCAAACTGAACAGGACATCAGTATAGTCTATAGTCACTCTCTCTATAGTCACTCTCCCTGTCAAACTGAACAGGACATCAGTATAGTCTATAGTCACTCTCTCTATAGTCACTCTCCCTGTCAAACTGAACAGGACATCAGTATAGTCTATAGTCACTCTCCCTGTCAAACTGAACAGGACACCAGTATAGTCTATAGTCACTCTCTCTATAGTCACTCTCCCTGTCAAACTGAACAGGACATCAGTATAGTCTATAGTCACTCTCCCTGTCAAACTGAACAGGACATCAATATAGTCTATAGTCACTCTCCCTGTCAAACTGAACAGGACACCAGTATAGTCTATAGTCACTCTCTCTATAGTCACTCTCCCTGTCAAACTGAACAGGACATCAGTATAGTCTATAGTCACTCTCCCTGTCAAACTGAACAGGACATCAGTATAGTCTATAGTCACTCTCCCTGTCAAACTGAACAGGACATCAGTATAGTCTATAGTCACTCTCCTGTCAAACTGAACAGGACATCAGTATAGTCTATAGTCACTCTCCCTGTCAAACTGAACAGGACATCAGTATAGTCTATAGTCACTCTCTCTATAGTCACTCTCCCTGTCAAACTGAACAGAACATCAGTATAGTCTATAGTCACTCTCCCTGTCAAACTGAACAGGACATCAGTATAGTCTATAGTCACTCTCCCTGTCAAACTGAACAGGACATCAGTATAGTCTATATCACTCTCCCTGTCAAACTGAACAGGACATCAGTATAGTCTATAGTCACTCTCCCTGTCAAACTGAACAGGACATCAGTATAGTCTATAGTCACTCTCTCTATAGTCACTCTCCCTGTCAAACTGAACAGGACATCAGTATAGTCTATAGTCACTCTCTCTATAGTCACTCTCCCTGTCAAACTGAACAGGACATCAGTATAGTCTATAGTCACTCTCCCTGTCAAACTGAACAGGACACCAGTATAGTATAGTCACTCTCTCTATAGTCACTCTCCCTGTCAAACTGAACAGGACATCAGTATAGTCTATAGTCACTCTCCCTGTCAAACTGAACAGGACATCAATATAGTCTATAGTCACTCTCCCTGTAAAACTGAACAGGACATCAGTATAGTCTATAGTCACTCTCTCTATAGTCACTCTCCCTGTCAAACTGAACAGGACATCAATATAGTCTATAGTCACTCTCCCTGTCAAACTGAACAGGACATCAGTATAGTCTATAGTCACTCTCCCTGTCAAACTGAACAGGACACCAGTATAGTCTATAGTCACTCTCTCTATAGTCCCTCTCCCTGTCAAACTGAACAGGACATCAGTATAGTCTATAGTCACTCTCCCTGTCAAACTGAACAGGACATCAGTATAGTCTATAGTCACTCTCCCTGTCAAACTGAACAGGACATCAGTATAGTCTATAGTCACTCTCCCTGTCAAACTGAACAGGACATCAGTATAGTCTATAGTCACTCTCCCTGTCAAACTGAACAGAACATCAGTATAGTCTATAGTCACTCTCCTTATGTTACAACACTGAACTGCCCTCTGCTTCACAGTTCCAGTATAGTCTATAGTCACTCTCCCTGTCAAACTGAACAGGACATCAGTATAGTCTATAGTCACTCTCCCTGTCAAACTGAACAGGACACCAGTATAGTCTATAGTCACTCTCCCTGTCAAACTGAACAGGACATCAGTATAGTCTATAGTCACTCTCTCTATAGTCACTCTCCCTGTCAAACTGAACAGAACATCAGTATAGTCTATAGTCACTCTCTCTATAGTCACTCTCATTTCCTGTCAAACTGAACAGAACATCAGTATAGTCTATAGTCACTCTCCCTGTCAAACTGAACAGAACATCAGTATAGTCTATAGTCACTCTCTCTATAGTCACTCTCCCTGTCAAACTGAACAGACATCAGTATAGTCTATAGTCACTCTCTCTATAGTCACTCTCCCTGTCAAACTGAACAGAACATCAGTATAGTCTATAGTCACTCTCCCTGTCAAACTGAACAGGACATCAGCATAGTCTATAGTCACTCTCCCTGTCAAACTAGGACATCAGTATAGTCTATAGTCACTCTCCCTGTCAAACTGAACAGGACATCAGTATAGTCTATAGTCACTCTCTCTATAGTCACTCTCCCTGTCAAACTGAACAGGACACCAGTATAGTCTATAGTCACTCTCTCTATAGTCACTCTCCCTGTCAAACTGAACAGGACATCAGTATAGTCTATAGTCACTCTCCCTGTCAAACTGAACAGGACACCAGTATAGTCTATAGTCACTCTCTCTATAGTCACTCTCCCTGTCAAACTGAACAGGACATCAGTATAGTCTATACTCCTCCCTGTCAAACTGAACAGGACATCAGTATAGTCTATAGTCACTCTCCCTGTCAAACTGAACAGAACATCAGTATAGTCTATAGTCACTCTCCCTGTCAAACTGAACAGGACATCAGTATAGTCTATAGTCACTCTCTCTATAGTCACTCTCCCTGTCAAACTGAACAGGACACCAGTATAGTCTATAGTCACTCTCTCTATAGTCACTCTCCCTGTCAAACTGAACAGGACACCAATATAGTCTATAGTCACTCTCCCTGTCAAACTGAACAGGACACCAGTATAGTCTATAGTCACTCTCCCTGAACACATCAGTATAGTCTATAGTCACTCTCCCTGTCAAACTGAACAGAACATCAGTATAGTCTATAGTCACTCTCCCTGTCAAACTGAACAGGACATCAGTATAGTCTATAGTCACTCTCTCTATAGTCACTCTCCCTGTCAAACTGAACAGGACATCAGTATAGTATAGTCTATAGTCACTCTCCCTGTCAAACTGAACAGAACATCAGTATAGTCTATAGTCACTCTCCCTGTCAAACTGAACAGGACATCAGTATAGTCTATAGTCACTCTCCCTGTCAAACTGAACAGGACATCAGTATAGTCTATAGTCACTCTCCCTGTCAAACTGAACAGGACACCAGTATAGTCTATAGTCACTCTCTCTATAGTCACTCTCCCTGTCAAACTGAACAGGACACCAGTATAGTCTATAGTCACTCTCTCTATAGTCACTCTCCCTGTCAAACTGAACAGAACACCAGTATAGTCTATAGTCACTCTCCCTGTCAAACTGAACAGGACACCAGTATAGTCTGTGGTATAGGCTCTGGATCATTGTGATAGCGACCACACTAGGCACACTTGATATTGCGCACCGGGCAGAGAATCAGGGAGGGGGGAGGCAGCATTGGGCAGAGAATCAGGGAGGGGGGGCAGCATTGGTCACACATCAAGATATAATAAGTCATGATTCTCAAACACTGAGCAATATGGCATTTTATCGATTACAAATGACATCACCCTCCCCTGGACTAAATAAAACTAATCCTAAACCCTCCCCTGACTGAAAGAGAAGAAGCATGACCCTTCCTAATTTTCCTCTGGGTGACAATTGTGTACATTTCAACCACTTCCTTATGTTACAACACTGCTGCCCTCTGCTTCACAGTCCCTCTTTCATTTCCTTATGTTACAACACTGCTGCCCTCTGCTTCACAGTTCCTCTTTCATTTCCTTATGTTACAACACTGCTGCCCTCTGCTTCACAGTTCCTCTTTCATTTCCTTATGTTACAACACTGCTGCCCTCTGCTTCACAGTCCCTCTTTCATTTCCTTATGTTACAACACTGTTCCTCTTTCATTTCCTTATGTTACAACACCCTCTGCTTCACAGTTACAACACCTCTTTCATTTCCTTATGTTACAACACTGCTGCCCTCTGCTTCACAGTTCCTCTTTCATTTCCTTATGTTACAACACTGCTGCCCTCTGCTTCACAGTTTCATTTCCTTATGTTACAACACTGCTGCCCTCTGCTTCACAGTTCCTCTTTCATTTCCTTATGTTACAACACTGCTGCCCTCTGCTTCACAGTCCCTCTTTCATTTCCTTATGTTACAACACTGCTGCCCTCTGCTTCACAGTTCCTCTTTCATTTCCTTATGTTACAACACTGCTGCCCTCTGCTTCACAGTTCCTCTTTCATTTCCTTATGTTACAACACTGCTGCCCTCTGCTTCACAGTTCCTCTTTCATTTCCTTATGTTACAACACTGCTGCTCCTTCACAGTTCCTCTTTCATTTCCTTCAACACTGCTGCCCTCTGTTTCACAGTTCCTCTTTCATTTCCTTATGTTACAACAGTTCATTTCCTTATGTTACAACACTGCTTTCAGTCCCTCTTTTTCCTTATGTTACAACACTGCTGCCCTCTGCTTCACAGTTCCTCTTTCATTTCCTTATGTTACAACACTGCTGCTCTCTCACAGCTTTCACAGTTACAACACCTCTTTCATTTCCTTATGTTACAACACTGCTGCCCTCTGCTTCACAGTTTCATTTCCTTATGTTACAACACTGCTGCCCTCTGCTTCACAGTTCCTCTTTCATTTCCTTATGTTACAACACTGCTGCCCTCTGCTTCACACACTTGCCCTCTGCTTCATCCTCTTTCATTTCCTTATGTTACAACACTGCTGCCCTCTGCTTCACAGTCCCTCTTTCATTTCCTTATGTTACAACACTGCTGCCCTCTGCTTCACAGTCCCTCTTTCATTTCCTTATGTTACAACACTGCTGCCCTCTGCTTCACATGTTACAACACTGCTGCCCTCTTTCATTTCCTTATGTTACAACACTGCTGCCCTCTGCTTCACAGTCCCTCTTTCATTTCCTTATGTTACAACACTGCTGCCCTCTGCTTCACAGTTCCTCTTTCATTTCCTTATGTTACAACACTGCTGCCCTCTGCTTCACAGTTTCATTTCCTTATGTTACAACACTGCTGCCCTCTGCTTCACAGTCCCTCTTTCACTTTCCTTATGTTGTTACAGTCCTCTTTCATTTCCTTATGTTACAACACTGCTGCCTTCTGCTTCACATTTCCTTATGTTACAACACTGCTGCCCTCTGCTTCACAGTTCCTCTTTCATTTCCTTATGTTACAACACTGCTGCCCTCTGCTTCACAGTTCCTCTTTCATTTCCTTATGTTACAACACTGCTGCCCTCTGCTTCACAGTCCCTCTTTCATTTCCTTATGTTACAACACTGCTGCCCTCTGCTTCACAGCCCTCTTTCATTTCCTTATGTTACAACACTGCTGCCCTCTGCTTCACAGTTTCATTTCCTTATGTTACAACACTGCTGCCCTCTGCTTCACAGTCCCTCTTTCATTTCCTTATGTTACAACACTGCTGCCCTCTGCTTCACAGTCCCTCTTTCATTTCCTTATGTTACAACACTGCTGCCCTCTGCTTCACAGTCTCCTCTTTCATTTCCTTATGTTACAACACTGCTGCCCTCTGCTTCACAGTTCCTCTTTCATTTCCTTATGTTACAACACTGCTGCCTCTGCTTCTGTTTCACAGTTACAACCTCTTTCATTTCCTTATGTTACAACACTGCTGCCCTCTGCTTCACAGTTCCTCTTTCATTTCCTTATGTTACAACACTGCTGCCCTCTGCTTCACAGTTTCATTTCCTTATGTTACAACACTGCTGCCCTCTGCTTCCTTATGTTACAACAGTCCCTCTTTCATTCCTTATGTTACAACACTGCTGCCCTCTGCTTCACAGTCCCTCTTTCATTTCCTTATGTTATGTTACAACACTGCTGCCCTCTGCTTCACAGTTCCTCTTTCATTTCCTTATGTTACAACACTGCTGCCCTCTGCTTCACAGTTCCTCTTTCATTTCCTTATGTTACAACACTGCCCTCTGCTTCACCTCTTTGCTTATGTTCACAGTCCCTCTTTCATTTCCTTATGTTACAACACTGCTGTTACAACCCTTCTGCTTCACAGTTTCATTTCCTTATGTTACAACACTGCTTATGTTACAACCTGCTCTGCTTCACAGTCCCTCTTTCATTTCCTTATGTTACAACACTGCTGCCCCTCTGCTTCACAGTCCCTCTTTCATTTCCTTATGTTACTGCTGCCCTCTGCTTACAACACTGCTGCCCTCTGCTTCACAGTTCCTCTTTCATTTCCTTATGTTACAACACTGCTGCCTTCTGCTTCACAGTTCCTCTTTCATTTCCTTATGTTACAACACTGCTGCCCTCTGCTTCACAGTTCCTCTTTCATTTCCTTATGTTACAACACTGCTGCCCCCTGCTTCACAGTTTAATTTCCTTATGTTACAACACTGCTGCCCTCTGCTTCACAGTTTCATTTCCTTATGTTACAACACTGCTGCCCTCTGCTTCACAGTGCCCTCTTTCATTTCATTTACTCCTTATGTTACAACACTGCTGCCCTCTGCTTCACAGTTCCTCTTTCATTTCCTTATGTTACAACACTGCTGCCCTCTGCTTCACAGTTCCTCTTTCATTTCCTTATGTTACAACACTTGCCCTTGCTTGTTACAACACTGCTGCCCTCTGCTTCACAGTTCCTCTTTCATTTCCTTATGTTACAACACTGCTGCCCCTGCTTCACAGTTCCTCTTTCATTTCCTTCACAGTCCCTCTTTCATTTCCTTATGTTACAACACTGCTGCCCTCTGCTTCACAGTCCCTCTTTCATTTCCTTATGTTACAACACTGCTGCCCTCTGCTTCACAGTTCCTCTTTCATTTCCTTATGTTACAACACTGCTGCCCTCTGCTTCACAGTTTCATTTCCTTATGTTACAACACTGCTGCCCTCTGCTTCACAGTTCCTCTTTCATTTCCTTATGTTACAACACTGCTGCCCTCTGCTTCAGTTCCTCTTTCATTTCCTTATGTTACAACACTGCTGCCCTCTGTTCCTCTTTCATTTCCTTATGTTACAACACTGCTGCCCTCTGCTTCACAGTTCCTCTTTCATTTCCTTATGTTACAACACTGCTGCCTCTCTGCTTCACAGTTCCTCTTTCATTTCCTTATGTTACAACACTGCTGCCCTCTGCTTCACAGTTTCATTTCCTTATGTTACAACACTGCTGCCTCTGCTTCACAGTCCTCTTTCATTTCCTTATGTTTCTGCCTTCAGTTTCATTTCCTTATGTTACAACACTGCTGCCTTCTGCTTCACAGTTTCATTTCCTTATGTTACAACACTGCTGCCCTCTGCTTCACAGTTCCTCTTTCATTTCCTTATGTTACAACACTGCTGCCCTCTGCTTCACAGTCCCTCTTTCATTTCCTTATGTTACAACACTGCTGCCCTCTGCTTCACAGTCCCTCTTTCATTTCCTTATGTTACAACACTGCTGCCCTGCTTCACAGCTTTCATTTCCTTATGTTACAACACTGCTGCCCTCTGCTTCACTTTCATTTCCTTATGTTACAACACTGCTGCCTTCTGCTTCACAGTTTCATTTCCTTATGTTACAACACTGCTGCCCTCTGCTTCACAGTTCCTCTTTCATTTCCTTATTTACAACACTGCTGCCTTCTTTCAGTTCCTCTTTCTTATGTTACAACACTGCTGCCCTCTGCTTCACAGTTCCTCTTTCATTTCCTTATGTTACAACACTGCTGCCCTCTGCTTCACAGTCCCTCTTTCATTTCCTTATGTTACAACACTGCTGCCCTCTGCTTCACAGTCCCTCTTTCATTTCCTTATGTTACAACACTGCTGCCCTCTGCTTCACAGTTCCTCTTTCATTTCCTTATGTTACAACACTGCTGCCCTCTGCTTCACAGTTCCTCTTTCATTTCCTTATGTTACAACACTGCTGCCCTCTGCTTCACAGTTCCTCTTTCATTTCCTTATGTTACAACACTGCTTATGTTACAACACTGCTGCCCTCTGCTTCACAGTTCCTCTTTCATTTCCTTATGTTACAACACTGCTGCCCTCTGCTTCACAGTTTCATTTCCTTATGTTACAACACTGCTGCCCTCTGCTTATGTTACAACACTGCTGCCCTCTGCTTCACAGTTCCTCTTTCATTTCCTTATGTTACAACACTGCTGCCCTCTCTTGCTTTCATTTCCTTATGTTACAACACCTTTCATTGCTTATGTTACAACACTGTGCCCTCTGCTTCACAGTCCCTCTTTCATTTCCTTATGTTACAACACTGCTGCCCTCTGCTTCACAGTTTCATTTCCTTATGTTACAACACTGCTGCCTTCTGCTTCACAGTTTCATTTCCTTATGTTACAACACTGCTGCCCTCTGCTTCACAGTTTCATTTCCTTATGTTACAACACTGCTGCCCTCTGCTTCACAGTTCCTCTTTCATTTCCTTATGTTACAACACTGCTGCCCTCTGCTTCACAGTTCCTCTTTCATTTCCTTATGTTACAACACTGCTGCCCTCTGCTTCACAGTTTCATTTCCTTATGTTACAACACTGCTGCCCTCTGCTTCACAGTTCCTCTTTCATTTCCTTATGTTACAACACTGCTGCCCCCTGCTTCACAGTTCCATTTCTTTCATTTCCTTATGTTACAACACTGCTGCCCTCTCTGCTTCACAGTTCCTCTTTTCACAGCCCTCCTCACAGTTCCTCTTTCATTTCCTTATGTTACAACACTGCTGCCCTCTGCTTCACAGTTCCTCTTTCATTTCCTTATGTTACAACACTGCTGCCCTCTGCTTCACAGTTCCTCTTTCATTTCCTTATGTTACAACACTGCTGCCCTCTGCTTCACAGTTCCTCTTTCATTTCCTTATGTTACAACACTGCTGCCCTCTGCTTCACAGTCCTCTTTCATTTCCTTATGTTAC
>NW_027002170.1:146714-187050 GCF_036934945.1 Oncorhynchus masou masou
GACGTGGTAAATGGAGGCAGCAGGAGAAACGACAGGTGCAGCAACAGCAGCAGCAGCAGAAGCAGCAGCAGGAGAAGCAACAGCAGCAGCAGGAGAAGCAACAGAGGCAGCAGCAGGAGAAGCAACAGAAGCAGCAGCAGGATAAGCAACAGAGGCAGAAGCAGCAGCAGGAGAAGCAACAGCAGCAGCAGCAGAAGCAGCAGCAGGAGAAGCAACAGCAGCAGCAGCAGAAGCAGCAGCAGGAGAAGCAACAGAGGCAGAAGCAGCAGCAGGAGAAGCAACAGCAGCAGCAGCAGAAGCAGCAGCAGGAGAAGCAACAGCAGCAGCAGCAGAAGCAGCAGCAGGAGAAGCAACAGAAGCAGCAGCAGGAGAAGCAACAGAGGCAGAAGCAGCAGCAGGAGAAGCAACAGCAGCAGCAGCAGAAGCAGCAGCAGGAGAAGCAACAGAGGCAGAAGCAGCAGCAGGAGAAACGACAGGTGCAGCAACAGCAGCAGAAGCAACAGCAGCAGCAGGAGAAGCAACAGAGGCAGCAGCAGGAGAAGCAACAGAAGCAGCAGCAGGAGAAGCAACAGAGGCAGAAGCAGCAGCAGGAGAAGCAACAGCAGCAGCAGCAGAAGCAGCAGCAGGAGAAGCAACAGAGGCAGAAGCAGCAGCAGGAGAAGCAACAGCAGCAGCAGCAGAAGCAGCAGCAGGAGAAGCAACAGAGGCAGAAGCAGCAGCAGGAGAAGCAACAGCAGCAGCAGCAGAAGCAGCAGCAGGAGAAGCAACAGCAGCAGCAGCAGAAGCAGCAGCAGGAGAAGCAACAGCAGGAGAAGCAACAGCAGCAGCAGCAGAAGCAGCAGCAGGAGAAGCAACAGCAGCAGCAGCAGGAGAAGCAACAGAGGCAGAAGCAGCAGCAGGAGAAGCAACAGCAGCAGCAGCAGAAGCAGCAGCAGGAGAAGCAACAGAAGCAGCAGCAGGAGAAGCAGCAGGAGAAGCAACAGAGGCAGCAGCAGGAGAAGCAACAGAGGCAGCAGCAGGAGAAGCAACAGAGGCAGCAGCAGGAGAAGCAACAGAGGCAGCAACAGAGGCAGAAGCAGCAGCAGGAGAAGCAACAGAGGCAGAAGCAGCAGCAGGAGAAGCAACAGAGGCAGAAGCAGCAACAGCAGCAGCAGCAGCAGCAGGAGCAACAGCAGCAGCAGCAGCAGCAGTGGGAGAGGCTGCACTATTTGGAAGAATGGACTTGGGAGGAGATCCTTGACGGGAAAGGACCCTGGGCCAGGGGAATATTGCCGCCCCAAAGCCGAGCTGGAGGCAGCGAAAGCAGAGAGGCGGCATTATGAGGAGCTAGAACTGCAGAGCGGCTGGAAGCCCGAGAAGCACCCCCAAAAAGGGTGTTGAGTGGCAGGGAGAGTGTGGCAGAGGCAGGAGCCAGACCTAAGCCAACTCCCCCTGTTTACCGTAAGGAGCCATGGATGGAATTGGAGCTGTCGGCGAAGCTGAGGGCTGAGTCTGAGAGTGTTGAGGATGTATTGGACAGAGTAGAGAGAAAGCTGTTGGTTTGGCATAGTATGCACGGCATTCGCCCTGAGGAGTGTGTTAGCTGTCCGATGCCACCTGTGTCAGTTCCTCGTACTCAGCCTGAAACGTGTGTTGGAGTTCCGGGGATTTGATGCCGGCTATACACACCAGGTCTCCAGTACACCTTCACAACCCAGTGTGTCCTATTCCTTGCACTCACCCGGAGGTGGGTGTCCCCGGCCCGGTACCACCAGTGCCGGCACCCCGCACCAGGCTGTCTCTCCGTTCCATCAACACAGGTGCTCCCGCCTGTCCGGCGCTACCAGAGATTCCGCCCCTCAGTCCAGAGGCGCCAGAGCTTCTCTGCCCAGCGCCGTCCAGTCTGCCCAGCGCCGTCAGTGCCACCAGTCTGCCCAGTGCCACCAGTCTGTCCAGCGCCGCCAGTGCCGCCAGTCTGCCCAGCGCCGCCAGTCTGCCCAGCGCCGTCAGTGCCACCAGTCTGCCCAGTGCCACCAGTCTGTCCAGCGCCGCCAGTGCCGCCAGTCTGCCCAGCGCCGCCAGTCTGCCCAGCGCCGTCAGTCTGCCCAGCGCCGCCAGTCTGCCCAGCGCCGCCAGTGCCGCCAGTCTGCCCAGCGCCGCCAGTCCAGCCCAGCGTCCAGTGCCACCAGTCTGTCCAGCGCCGCCAGTGCCGCCAGTCTGCCCAGCGCCGCCAGTCTGCCCAGCGCCGTCAGCGCCGTCAGTCTGCCCAGCGCCGTCAGTCTGCCCAGCGCCGTCAGTCTGCCCAGCGCCGCCAGTCTGCCCAGCGCCGTCAGTGCCGCCAGTCTGCCCAGCGCCGTCAGTGCCGCCAGTCTGCCCAGTGCCACCAGTCTGCCCAGCGCCGCCAGTGCCGCCAGTCTGCCCAGTGCCGCCCAGTGCCGCCAGTCTGCATGGAGCAGTCAGATCTGCCAGTCAGCCAGACTCTTCCAGATCTGCCAGTCAGCCAGACTCTTCCAGATCTGCCAGACTCTTCCAGATCTGCCAGTCAGCCAGACTCTTCCAGATCTGCCAGACTCTTCCAGATCTGCCAGACTCTTCCAGATCTGCCAGTCAACCAGACTCTTCCAGATCCGCCAGGATCTTCCAGATCCGCCAGAACTACCAACTACCAATGACTAACACCTGCCTCTGATTGAGAACCATATCAGGCCTAACATAGAAATGGACAAACCCTTACACAGATTATTTTCCAGGGTACTATACTCTAGCCAGATATTACAGATTGTTTTCCTATACTCTAGCCAGATATTACAGATTGTTTTCCTATACTCTAGCCAGATATTACAGATTGTTTTCCTATACTCTAGCCAGATATTACAGATTGTTTTCCTATACTCTAGCCAGATATTACAGATTGTTTTCCTATACTCTAGCCATATACTACAGATTGTTTTCCAGGGTACTATACTCTAGCCATATACTACAGATTGTTTTCCAGGTTACTATACTCTAGCCAGATATTACAGATTGTTTTCCAGGGTACTATACTCTAGCCATATACTACAGATTGTTTTCCAGGGTACTATACTCTAGCCATATACTACAGATTGTTTTCCAGGGTACTATACTCTAGTCAGATACTACAGATTGTTTTGCTATACTCGAGCCAGATACTACAGATTGTTTTCCAGGGTACTATACTCTAGCCATATACTACAGATTGTTTTCCAGGGTACTATACTCTAGCCATATACTACAGATTGTTTTCCAGGGTACTATACTCTAGCCATATACTACAGATTGTTTTCCAGGGTACTATACTCTAGTCAGATACTACAGATTGTTTTGCTATACTCGAGCCAGATACTACAGATTGTTTTCCAGGGTACTATACTCTAGCCATATACTACAGATTGTTTTCCAGGGTACTATACTCTAGCCATATACTACAGATTGTTTTCCAGGGTACTATACTCTAGCCATATACTACAGATTGTTTTCCAGGGTACTATACTCTAGCCATATACTACAGATTGTTTTCCAGGTTACTATACTCTAGCCAGATATTACAGATTGTTTTCCAGGGTACTATACTCTAGCCATATACTACAGATTGTTTTCCAGGGTACTATACTCTAGCCATATACTACAGATTGTTTTCCAGGGTACTATACTCTAGCCAGATATTACAGATTGTTTTCCAGGGTACTATACTCTAGCCAGATATTACAGATTGTTTTCCAGGGTACTATACTCTAGCCAGATACTACAGATTGTTTTCCAGGGTACTATACTCTAGCCATATACTACAGATTGTTTTCCAGGGTACTATACTCTAGCCATATACTACAGATTGTTTTCCAGGGTACTATACTCTAGCCAGATATTACAGATTGTTTTCCAGGGTACTATACTCTAGCCAGATATTACAGATTGTTTTCCAGGGTGCTATACTCTAGCCAGATATTACAGATTGTTTTCCAGGGTACTATACTCTAGCCAGATATTACAGATTGTTTTCCAGGGTACTATACTCTAGCCATATACTACAGATTGTTTTCCAGGGTACTATACTCTAGCCAGATATTACAGATTGTTTTCCAGGGTACTATACTCTAGCCATATACTACAGATTGTTTTCCAGGGTACTATACTCTAGCCAGATACTACAGATTGTTTTCCAGGGTACTATACTCTAGCCATATACTACAGATTGTTTTCCAGGGTACTATACTCTAGCCATATACTACAGATTGTTTTCCAGGGTACTATACTCTAGCCAGATATTACAGATTGTTTTCCAGGGTGCTATACTCTAGCCATATACTACAGATTGTTTTCCAGGGTACTATACTCTAGCCATATACTACAGATTGTTTTCCAGGGTACTATACTCTAGTCAGATACTACAGATTGTTTTGCTATACTCGAGCCAGATACTACAGATTGTTTTCCAGGGTACTATACTCTAGCCATATACTACAGATTGTTTTCCAGGGTACTATACTCTAACCAGATACTACAGATTGTTTTCCAGGGTACTATACTCTAGCCAGATATTACAGATTGTTTTCCAGGGTACTATACTCTAGCCATATATTACAGATTGTTTTCCAGGGTACTATACTCTAGCCAGATACTACAGATTGTTTTCCAGGGTACTATACTCTAGCCATATACTACAGATTGTTTTCCAGGGTACTATACTCTAGCCATATACTACAGATTGTTTTCCAGGGTACTATACTCTAGTCAGATACTACAGATTGTTTTGCTATACTCGAGCCAGATACTACAGATTGTTTTCCAGGTTACTATACTCTAGCCATATACTACAGATTGTTTTCCAGGGTACTATACTCTAGTCAGATACTACAGATTGTTTTGCTATACTCTAGCCATATACTACAGATTGTTTTCCAGGGTACTATACTCTAGCCAGATACTACAGATTGTTTTCCAGGGTACTATACTCTAGCCATATACTACAGCTTGTTTTCCAGGGTACTATACTCTAGCCAGATACTACAGATTGTTTTCCAGGGTACTATACTCTAGCCAGATATTACAGATTGTTTTCCAGGGTGCTATACTCTAGCCATATACTACAGATTTTTTTCCAGGGTACTATACTCTAGCCAGATACTACAGATTGTTTTCCAGGGTACTATACTCTAGCCAGATACTACAGATTGTTTTCCAGGGTACTATACTCTGGTCAGATACTACAGATTGTTTTGCTATACTCTAGCCAGATACTACAGATTGTTTTGCTATACTCGAGCCAGATACTACAGTTCTACATCACATACACTATCATGTACAGACCCAGACTGCAGGAATTGATCCATTGATATCAGTCTCCTTTCATAGGCTTTGTTGTATGAAACAGAATTACTTGGAGCTTTTCTGGCAGTTTTTCTGTCCCTCCCTTTTCCTTTCACTATAACAGATGACCCAATACTAGTCCAACGCTCTAACCACTAGGCTACACTGCCGCCCCTTGTCATCTGTGTGTGTGTGTGTGTGTGTGAAGATCTTTATGACTTGATGGCACCGGCGGAGTCCAAAGTGCATCACTTTTGTGTCTGTGTGTGTGTGTGTCTGCTCATCATTAACCCAGAACTATGAAACAGTTATAACTGCAGACTGCTCTCTATACCTTCACACAGAAGGACTACAGTTGGTTCAATCTAATTCAATTAAA
Source organism: Oncorhynchus masou masou (assembly GCF_036934945.1). NCBI lineage: Eukaryota > Metazoa > Chordata > Actinopteri > Salmoniformes > Salmonidae > Oncorhynchus > Oncorhynchus masou. Next base: position 152,398 of record NW_027002170.1, read on the forward strand.
GTACACTGAGTATACCGAACATGAAGAACACCTTCCTAATATTGAGTTGCAACCCCCTCCCCCCTTTTTTTTGCACTCCCCCGCCCTCAGAACAGCCTTGATTTGTCGGGGCATGGACTCTACAAGGACTCCCAGCACCGTTGCAGTTCTTGACACAAACCGGTGAGCCTGGCACTTAGCACCATACCCTGTTGAATGGCACTTGTCAATTCACCCTCTGAATGGCATATAATCCAAGTCTCAATGGTCCCAAGGCTTAAACATCCTTTAACTCGTCTCCTCCCCTTCATCAATAAGGGATCATAGCTTTCACCTGGATTCACCTGGTCAGTCAATGTCATGGAAAGAGCAGGTGTTCTTAATGTTTTGTAGAGTCATTGTAAAGGAGCGCTTCTGTGGGTACAGTTGTAAATCACGAGGTGCTCTTTGATCAAGGGATGAAATACCATAGAACACAAAGTAGCTGATGTTGGATAGTAAACAATGCCTTGTAATAATGTCTGGAACAGAGCAAATGGAATGGTATCAAACACATAGAAACCATGCCTTTATGTATTTCATACCATTCCTCTGATTCCACTCCAGCCATTACCACAAGCCCGTCCTCCCCAATTAAGGTGTCACCAACCTCCTGTGCTTTATGCAACCAAACTTCCAGAAGTAATCAAGGCACTCATGGTCTCATGGTTAGGCCCTCTCATGGTTAGGCCCTCTCATGGTTAGGCCCTCTCATGGTTAGGCCCTCTCATGGTTAGGCAGTCTCATATTAGGCAGCAGGACCACTACCTCCACCTTTGTGCAAGGAGGAGCAGAAGGAGCACTGCCAGAACCCTGCAAAATGACATCCAGCAGGCCACAAATGTGCATGTGTCTGCTCAAACGGTCAGAAACAGACTCCATGAGGGTGGTATGAGGGCCCGACGTCCACAGGTGGGGGTTGTGCTTACAGCCCAACACCGTGCAGGACGTTTGGCATTTGCCAGAGAACACCAAGATTGGCAAATTCGCCACTGGTGCCCTGTGCTCTTCACAGATGAAAGCAGGTTCACACTGAGCACATGTGACAGACGTGACAGAGTCTGGAGATGCCGTGGAGAACGTTCTGCTGCCTGCAACATCCTCCAGCATGACCGGTTTGGTGGTGGGTCAGTCATGGTGTGGGGTGGAATTTCTGAATCCAATTGAGCACATCTGGGACATCATGTCTCGCTCCATCCACCAACGCCACGTTGCACCACAGACTGTCCAGGAGTTGGTGGATGCTTTAGTCCAGGTCTGGGAGGAGATCCCTCAGGAGACCATCCGCCACCTCATCAGGAGCATGCCCAGGCGTTGTAGGGAGGTTATACAGGCACGTGGAGGCCACACACACTACTGAGCCTCATTTTGACTTGTTTTAACCTCTTGAAACTCCCCATCCCGGATCCGGGATTGTGACTAAGCCTCAGGCTCATTAGCATAACGCAACGTTAACGATTTCTGAAAATCGCAAATAAAATTAAAATAATGCGTTTGCTCTCAAGCTTAGCCTTTTCTTAACAACACTGTCATCTCAGATTTTCAAAATATGCTTTTGAACCATAGAAATTGACTAATTTGTGTAAGAGTATGCAAAGCTAGCATAGCATTTTGTGTAGCATGTAGCACGCAACATTTTCACAAAAGCCAGATAACCAAATAAATAAATTCATTTACCTTTGAAGAGCTTCTGATGTTTTCAATGAGGAGACTCCCAGCCACATACCAAATGCGCAGTGTTTCCTGAAAGCGTCTGTGTGTAGGAGAAATCGTTCCGTTTTCTACATTGCGCCTGGCTACCGAAACGAACCGAAAATGCAGTCACCTACAACTTGAAACTTTTTCCGGATTAACTACATAATATCGACCGAAACATGGCAAACGTTGTTTGGAATCAATCCTCAAGGTGTTTTTTCACATATCTCTTCATTGACATGCAGTTCGTGGAAGCTTGCTTCTCTCTCTGTGCCCCATGGAAAAATACTGGCAGGTGACTTTTGCGCACCAATTTCGGCGCAGGACACCGGGCGGACACGTGGTAAATGTGGTCTCTTATGGTCAATCTTCCAACGATCTGCCTACAAATACGTCACAATGCTGCAGACACCTTGGGGAAACGACAGAAAGGGCAGACTCATTCCTCTTGCGTTCACAGCCATATAAGGAGATCATGAAAGACAGAGCCTCAAAAATCCTTGTCATTTCCTGGATGCCAAGTCATCTTGGTTTTGCCTGAAGCTCACGTTAAAGGGCACGCACAGAGAAGATATTTGTATTTCTGGACACGTCAGAGTGTTTTCTTTCGAACAGTAGCAATTATATGCATAGTCGAGCATCTTTTTGTGACAAAATATCTTGTTTAAAACGGGAACGTTTTTCTTCCAAAATGAAATAGCGCCACCATAAGTGTAAGAGGTTAAGGACATTACATCAAAGTTGGATCAGCCTGTAGTGTGGTTTTCCACATTAATTTTGAGTGTGACTCCACATCCAGACCTCCATGGGTTGATCAATTTGATTTCCATTGATAATTTTTGTGTGATTTTGTTGTCAGCACATTCAACTATGTAAAGAAAAAAATATTTATTTAATAAGAATAATTCAGATCTAGGATGTGTTGTTTTAGTGTTCCCTTGATTTTTTTGAGCAGTGTATATAGAGATATATTCTATTAGCATACTGTAGATATATAGAGAGATATCCTATTAGCATACTGTAGCTATATATAGAGATATATTCTATTAGCATACTGTAGATATATAGAGAGATATCCTATTAGCATACTGTAGATATATAGAGAGATATATTCTATTAGCATACTGTAGATATATAGAGAGATATCCTATTAGCATACTGTAGATATATAGAGAGATATCCTATTAGCATACTGTAGCTATATATAGAGATATTTTCTATTAGCATACTGTAGATATATAGAGAGATATCCTATTAGCATACTGTAAATATATAGAGAGATATCCTATTAGCATACTGTAGATATATTTAGAGAGATATCCTATTAGCATACTGTAGATATATTTAGAGAGATATCCTATTAGCATACTGTAGATATATTTAGAGAGATATCCTATTAGCATACTGTAGATATATTTAGAGAGATATCTTTAGAGAGATATCCTATTAGCATACTGTAGATATATTTAGAGAGATATCCTATTAGCAGACTGTAGATATATATAGAGAGAGATAACCTATTAGCCTACTGTAGATAGAGAGGGAGATATATCCTATTAGCATACTGTAGATATATACAGAGAGATATCCTATTAGCATACTGTAGATGGAGAGGGAGAGATTTCTCTCACACACACACACAAACACACACCTCGCTCTCTCCATCAGTTGGCTGGACTGTGATAATCGCTGGGCAGCTGTGTTAGAGGGCGATGATGTGGAGCAGTTTTACACACCATTACTAATAATCCAGAGGACACATGTGCTGCAAAACAAATATTTATTTATTTAGCTAATTGTGCTAAGGCTTCCGTGACTAAGACCAAGCCGTGTGTGATGTGATGTGTGTTTGTGTTCATGAGGGCTACAGAGAATCAGTGTAGTGGGAGAGATACACCTGTCCTCTGTTTGCTGCTACCCCCCCACCCCCCTCTTGTCCTGTCCTGACTAAACTCACTCCCATGTCAACTCTTTTAGCAAGGTGTGTGTGTGCGTGTGTGTGTGCGATGGCGTGTTTGTGTGTGTGTGTGCATGCGTATGTGTGTGTCTGTGTGTTTGCTTGTGTGTGCACTTGTGTGTGTGCGTGTGTGTGCGTGTGTGTGTGCTTGTGTGTGTGTGTCCGTGCACATGTGTGTCCTTGCGTGTGTGCTTGTGTGTGTGTGTCCGTGCACATGTGTGTGCGTGTGTCTGTGTGTTTGCTTGCGTGTGTGTGTGCTTGTGTGTGTGTGTGTCCGTGCACATGTGTGTGCGTGTGTCTGTGTTCCCTTTAGCTCGTATATGATCTCAGGTTTACAGTATAACGTCTCACCATGAGGAAAGACCTTTAAGACCTGACTACTTTACTCTCACCCCTCATCAACACCAAACACCAGCTGGAGTAGTCGTCTAGATGTCCTCCCTCTCTCCTCTTCCCCCCCCTGGATCCCTCTCCCCCCTCCCTGGATCCTCTCTCCTCTTTCCCCCTCCCTGGATCCCTCTCCTCCCCCCTCCCTGGATCCCTCTCTCCTCTTTCCCCCTCCCTGGATCCCTCTCTCCTCTTTCCCCCTCCCTGGATCCCTCTCCCCCCCCCTCCCTGGATCCCTCTCTCCTCTTTGCCCCCCTCCCTGGATCCCTCTCTCCTCTTTGCCCCCCCTCCCTGGATCCCTCTCCTCTTTGCCCCCCCCTCCCTGGAACCCTCTCTCCTCTTTCCCCCCCTCCCTGGATCCTCTCCTCTTTCCCCACTCCCTGGATCCCTCTCTCCTCTTTCCCCCTCCCTGGATCCCTCTCTCCCACCCCCCTCCCTGGATCCTCTCTCCCCCCCTCCCTGGATCCCTCTCTCCTCCCACCCCCTCCCTGGATCCCTCTCTCCTCTTTCCCCACTCCCTGGATCCCTCTCTCCTCTTTCCCCCTCCCTGGATCCCTCTCTCCCACCCCCTCCCTGGATCCCTCTCCCCCCCCCTCCCTGGATCCCTCTCTCCTCTTTCCCCCTCCCTGGATCCCTCTCCTCCTTTCCCCCCCTCCCTGGATCCCTCTCTCCTCCCCCCCTCCCTGGATCCCTCTCTCCTCTTTCCCCCTCCCTGGATCCCCTCTCCTCTTTCCCCCTCCCTGGATCCCTCTCTCCTCCCACCCCCTCCCTGGATCCCTCTCTCCTCTTTCCCCACTCCCTGGATCCCTCTCTCCTCTTTCCCCCTCCCTGGATCCCTCTCTCCCCCCCTCCCTGGATCCCTCTCTCCCCCCTCCCTGGATCCCTCTCTCCTCTTTCCCCCTCCCTGGATCCCTCTCCTCTTCCCCCCTCCCTGGATCCCTCTCTCCTCCCCCCCTCCCTGGATCCCTCTCTCCTCTTTCCCCCTCCCTGGATCCCTCTCTCCTCTTTCCCCCTCCCTGGATCCCTCTCTCCCCCCCCCCCTGGATCCCTCCTCTCCCCCCCCTCCCTGGATCCTCTCTCCCCCTCCCTGGATCCCTCTCTCCTCTTTCCCCCTCCCTGGATCCCTCTCTCCTCTTTCCCCCTCCCTGGATCCCTCTCTCCTCTTTCCCCCTCCCTGGATCCCTCTCTCCTCTTTCCCCCTCCCTGGATCCCTCTCCCCTCCTCCCTGGATCCCTCTCTCCCCCCTCCCTGGATCCCTCTCTCCTCTTTCCCCCTCCCTGGATCCCTCTCCCCCCCCTCCCTGATCTCTTCCCCCTCCCTGGATCCCTCTCTCTTTCCCCACTCCCTGGATCCCTCTCTCCCACCCCCTCCCTGGATCCCTCTCTCCCCCTCCCTGGATCCCTCTCTCCTCTTTCCCCCTCCCTGGATCCCTCTCTCCTCTTTCCCCCTCCCTGGATCCCCTCTCCCCCCCTCCCTGGATCCCTCTCTCCCCTTTCCCCCTCCCTGGATCCCTCTCTCCTCTTTCCCCCTCCCTGGATCCCTCTCTCCCCCCTCCCTGATCCCCTCTCCCCCCTCCCTGGATCCCTCCTCCCCCCCCTCCCTGGATCCCTCTCTCCTCTTTCCCCCTCCCTGGATCCCTCCCCCCTCCCTGGATCCCTCTCCTCTTTCCCCCTCCCTGGATCCCTCTCTCCTCTTTCCCCCCCTCCCTGGATCCCTCTCTCCCTTTCCCCCTCCCTGGATCCCTCCCCCCCCCCCTCCCTGATCCCTCTCTCCTCCCCCTCCCTGGATCCCTCTCTCCTCTTTCCCCCTCCCTGGATCCCTCTCCCCCCCCCTCCCTGATCTCTCTCCCCCTCCCTGGATCCCTCTCTCCTCTTTCCCCACTCCCTGGATCCCTCTCTCCCTCGTCCCCCCTCCCTGGATCCCTCTCTCCTCGTCCCCCCTCCCTGGATCCCTCTCTCCTCTCCCCCTCCCTGGATCCCCTCTCCCACCCCCTCCCTGATCCCTCTCCCCCTCCCTGGATCCCTCTCCTCCTTTCCCCCTCCCTGGATCCCTCTCTCCTCTTTCCCCCTCCCTGGATCCCTCTCTCCTCTTTCCCCCTCCCTGGATCCCTCTCTCCTCTTTCCCCCCTCCCTGGATCCCTCTCTCCTCCCCCCTCCCTGGATCCCTCTCTCCTCGTCCCCCCTCCCTGGATCCCTCTCTCCTCGCCCCCCCTCCCTGGATCCCTCTCTCCTCGTCCCCCCCTCCCTGGATCCCTCTCTCCTCGTCCCCCCTCCCTGGATCCCTCTCTCCTCTTCCCCACTCCCTGGATCCCTCTCCCCCCCTCCCTGGATCCCTCTCTCCCTTTCCCCCCTCCCTGGATCCCTCTCCTCTTTCCCCCTCCCTGGATCCCTCTCTCCTCTTTCCCCCTCCCTGGATCCCTCTCTCCTCTTTCCCCCTCCCTGGATCCCTCTCTCCTCTTTCCCCCTCCCTGGATCCCTCTCTCCTCTTTCCCCCTCCCTGATCCCTCTCTCCTCTTCCCCCCTCCCTGGATCCCTCTCTCTTTCCCCCTCCCTGGATCCCCTCCTCTTTCCCCCTCCCTGGATCCCTCTCTCCTCTTCCCCCTCCCTGGATCCCTCTCTCCTCCCCCCCTCCCTGGATCCCCTCTCCTCGTCCCCCCCTCCCTGGATCCCTCTCTCGTCCCCCCCTCCCTGGATCCCTCTCCTCGTCCCCCCTCCCTGGATCCCTCTCTCCTCTTTCCCCACTCCCTGGATCCCCCTCCCTGGATCCCTCTCTCCTCTTTCCCCCTCCCTGGATCCCTCTCTCCTCCCCCCCTCCCTGGATCCCTCTCTCCGTCCCCCCCCTCCCTGGATCCCTCTCTCCTCTTTCCCCCCTCCCTGGATCCTCTCTCCTCGTCCCCCCCTCCCTGGATCCCCTCTCCCCCCCTCCCTGGAACCCTCTCTCCTCTTTCCCCCTCCCTGGATCCCTCTCCCCCCCCTCCCTGGATCCCTCTCTCCTCTTCCCCCTCCCTGGATCCCTCTCCCCCTCGCTGTGTTTGTGTGGACCAGATGCCAGTGTTGAGTAAGCTGCCTCTGGAGGCTCCCAGGAGCATATTGGTTTATAATTAATGAAATTAGAGGCATTATCTGTTTTGAAGATCCAAGCCCTGCGTGCAAGGCTGTCTGTTGAAGACAGAGGAGGAATGGAGACAGGCTGAACTTCAGACTGAACAGAAAGAGAGCAGTGGTGCAGATAAGAAAAGAGCTGGGAGCTTGGACTGTTAATGGCATTCAGTATAGTTAGTATGGGTCCAAATTAAACTGGTCACTGGACTGTTAATGGTCTTCAGTATAGTTAGTACGGGTCCAAATGGAACTGGTCACTGGACTGTTAATGGCCTTCAGTATAGTTAGTATGGGTCCAAATGGAACTTTACTGGACTGTTAATGGCCTTCAGTATAGTTAGTATGGGTCCAAATGGAACTGGTCACTGGACTGTTAATGGCCTTCAGTATAGTTAGTATGGGTCCAAATGGAACTGGTCACTGGACTGTTAATGGCCTTTAGTATAGTTAGTATGGGTCCAAATTAAACTGGTCACTGGACTGTTAATGGTCTTCAGTATAGTTAGTACGGGTCCAAATGGAACTGGTCACTGGACTGTTAATGGCCTTCAGTATAGTTAGTATGGGTCCAAATTAAACTTTACTGGACTGTTAATGGCCTTCAGTATAGTTAGTATGGGTCCAAATTAAACTTTACTGGACAGTTGTCTTCAGTAGGAAGGTAGTCTATATTTATAGTTGGTTACTGGACAGTTGTCTTCAGTGGGAAGGTGGTCTATATTTACAGTTGGTTACTGGACAGTTGTCTTCAGTAGGAAGGTAGTCTATATTTATAGTTGGTTACTGGACAGTTGTCTCCAGTAGGAAGGTGGTCTCTACTATATGTATAGTTGGTTACTGGACAGTTGTCTTCAGTAGGAAGGTGGTCTATATTTATAGTTGGTTACTGGACAGTTGTCTTCAGTAGGAAGGTGGTCTATATTTATAGTTGGTTACTGGACAGTTGTCTTCAGTAGGAAGGTGATCTCTACTATATTTATAGTTGGTTACTGGACAGTTGTCTTCAGTAGGAAGGTGGTCTCTACTATATTTATAGTTGGTTACTGGACAGTTGTTTTCAGTAGGAAGGTGGTCTCTACTATATGTATAGTTGGTTACTGGACAGTTGTCTTCAGTAGGAAGGTGTTCTATATTTATAGTTGGTTACTGGACAGTTGTCTCCAGTAGGAAGGTGGTCTATATTTATAGTTGGTTACTGGACAGTTGTCTTCAGTAGGAAGGTGATCTCTACTATATTTATAGTTGGTTACTGGACAGTTTTCTTCAGTAGGAAGGTGGTCTATATTTATAGTTGGTTACTGGACAGTTGTCTTCAGTAGGAAGGTCGTCTATATTTATAGTTGGTTACTGGACAGTTGTCTTCAGTAGGAAGGTGGTCTATATTTATAGTTGGTTACTGGACAGTTGTCTTCAGTAGGAAGGTGGTCTCTACTATATTTATAGTTGGTTACTGGACAGTTGTCTTCAGTAGGAAGGTGGTCTATATTTATAGTTGGTTACTGGACAGTTGTCTTCAGTAGGAAGGTGGTCTCTACTATATTTATAGTTGGTTACTGGACAGTTGTCTCCTTTAGGAAGGTGGTCTATATTTATAGTTGGTTACTGGACAGTTGTCTTCAGTAGGAAGGTGGTCTATATTTATAGTTGGTTACTGGACAGTTGTCTCCAGTAGGAAGGTGGTCTATATTTATAGTTGGTTACTGGACAGTTGTCTTCAGTAGGAAGGTGGTCTATATTTATAGTTGGTTACTGGACAGTTGTCTTCAGTAGGAAGGTGGTCTCTACTATATTTATAGTTGGTTACTGGACAGTTGTCTCCTTTAGGAAGGTGGTCTATATTTATAGTTGGTTACTGGACAGTTGTCTTCAGTTGGAAGGTGGTCTATATTTATAGTTGGTTACTGGACAGTTGTCTTCAGTAGGAAGGTGATCTCTACTATATTTATAGTTGGTTACTGGACAGTTGTCTTCAGTGGGAAGGTGGTCTATATTTATAGTTGGTTACTGGACAGTTGTCTCCAGTAGGAAGGTGGTCTCTACTATATGTATAGTTGGTTACTGGACAGTTGTCTTCAGTAGGAAGGTGGTCTATATTTATAGTTGGTTACTGGACAGTTGTCTTCAGTAGGAAGGTGGTCTATATTTATAGTTGGTTACTGGACAGTTGTCTTCAGTAGGAAGGTGTTCTATATTTATAGTTGGTTACTGGACAGTTGTCTTCAGTAGGAAGGTCGTCTATATTTATAGTTGGTTACTGGACAGTTGTCTTCAGTAGGAAGGTGGTCTATATTTATAGTTGGTTACTGGACAGTTGTCTTCAGTAGGAAGGTGGTCTCTAATATATTTATAGTTGGTTACTGGACAGTTGTCTTCAGTAGGAAGGTGGTCTATATTTATAGTTGGTTACTGGACAGTTGTCTTCAGTAGGAAGGTGGTCTCTACTATATTTATAGTTGGTTACTGGACAGTTGTCTCCTTTAGGAAGGTGGTCTATATTTATAGTTGGTTACTGGACAGTTGTCTTCAGTAGGAAGGTGGTCTATATTTATAGTTGGTTACTGGACAGTTGTCTCCAGTAGGAAGGTGGTCTATATTTATAGTTGGTTACTGGACAGTTGTCTTCAGTAGGAAGGTGGTCTATATTTATAGTTGGTTACTGGACAGTTGTCTTCAGTAGGAAGGTGGTCTCTACTATATTTATAGTTGGTTACTGGACAGTTGTCTCCTTTAGGAAGGTGGTCTATATTTATAGTTGGTTACTGGACAGTTGTCTTCAGTTGGAAGGTGGTCTATATTTATAGTTGGTTACTGGACAGTTGTCTTCAGTAGGAAGGTGATCTCTACTATATTCATAGTTGGTTACTGGACAGTTGTCTTCAGTAGGAAGGTGGTCTCTACTATATTTATAGTTGGTTACTGGACAGTTGTCTTCAGTAGGAAGGTGGTCTCTACTATATGTATAGTTGGTTATTGGACAGTTGTCTTCAGTAGGAAGGTGGTCTATATTTATAGTTGGTTACTGGACAGTTGTCTTCAGTAGGAAGGTGGTCTATATTTATAGTTGGTTACTGGACAGTTGTCTTCAGTAGGAAGGTGGTCTCTACTATATTTATAGTTGGTTACTGGACAGTTGTCTCCTTTAGGAAGGTGGTCTATATTTATAGTTGGTTACTGGACAGTTGTCTTCAGTAGGAAGGTCGTCTATATTTATAGTTGGTTACTGGACAGTTGTCTTCAGTAGGAAGGTGATCTCTACTATATTTATAGTTGGTTACTGGACAGTTGTCTTCAGTAGGAAGGTGGTCTATATTTATAGTTGGTTACTGGACAGTTGTCTTCAGTAGGAAGGTGGTCTATATTTATAGTTGGTTACTGGACAGTTGTCTTCAGTAGGAAGGTGATCTCTACTATATTTATAGTTGGTTACTGGACAGTTGTTTTCAGTAGGAAGGTGGTCTCTACTATATGTATAGTTGGTTACTGGACAGTTGTCTTCAGTAGGAAGGTGTTCTATATGTATAGTTGGTTACTGGACAGTTGTCTTCAGTAGGAAGGTCGTCTATATTTATAGTTGGTTACTGGACAGTTGTCTTCAGTAGGAAGGTGGTCTATATTTATAGTTGGTTACTGGACAGTTGTCTTCAGTAGGAAGGTGGTCTCTACTATATTTATAGTTGGTTACTGGACAGTTGTCTTCAGTAGGAAGGTGGTCTATATTTATAGTTGGTTACTGGACAGTTGTCTTCAGTAGGAAGGTGGTCTCTACTATATTTATAGTTGGTTACTGGACAGTTGTCTCCTTTAGGAAGGTGGTCTATATTTATAGTTGGTTACTGGACAGTTGTCTTCAGTAGGATGTTGGTCTATATTTATAGTTGGTTACTGGACAGTTGTCTCCAGTAGGAAGGTGGTCTATATTTATAGTTGGTTACTGGACAGTTGTCTTCAGTAGGAAGGTGGTCTATATTTATAGTTGGTTACTGGACAGTTGTCTTCAGTAGGAAGGTGGTCTCTACTATATTTATAGTTGGTTACTGGACAGTTGTCTCCTTTAGGAAGGTGGTCTATATTTATAGTTGGTTACTGGACAGTTGTCTTCAGTTGGAAGGTGGTCTATATTTATAGTTGGTTACTGGACAGTTGTCTTCAGTAGGAAGGTGATCTCTACTATATTTATAGTTGGTTACTGGACAGTTGTCTTCAGTAGGAAGGTGGTCTCTACTATATTTATAGTTGGTTACTGGACAGTTGTCTTCAGTAGGAAGGTGGTCTCTACTATATGTATAGTTGGTTATTGGACAGTTGTCTTCAGTAGGAAGCTGGTCTACATTTATAGTTGGTTACTGGACAGTTGTCTTCAGTAGGAAGGTCGTCTCTACTATATTTATAGTTGGTTACTGGACAGTTGTCTTCAGTAGGAAGGTGGTCTATATTTATAGTTGGTTACTGGACAGTTGTCTTCAGTAGGAAGGTGGTCTATATTTATAGTTGGTTACTGGACAGTTGTCTTCAGTAGGAAGGTGGTCTATATTTATAGTTGGTTACTGGACAGTTGTCTCCAGTAGGAAGGTGGTCTATATGTATAGTTGGTTACTGGACAGTTGTCTTCAGTAGGAAGGTGGTCTATATTTATAGTTGGTTACTGGACAGTTGTCTCCAGTAGGAAGGTGGTCTCTACTATATGTATAGTTGGTTACTGGACAGTTGTCTTCAGTAGGAAGGTGGTCTATAGTTATAGTTGGTTACTGGACAGTTGTCTTCAGTAGGAAGGTGGTCTCTACTATATGTATAGTTGGTTACTGGACAGTTGTCTTCAGTAGGAAGGTGGTCTATATTTATAGTTGGTTACTGGACAGTTGTCTTCAGTAGGAAGGTGGTCTCTACTATATGTATAGTTGGTTACTGGACAGTTGTCTTCAGTAGGAAGGTGGTCTATATTTATAGTTGGTTACTGGACAGTTGTCTCCAGTAGGAAGGTGGTCTATATTTATAGTTGGTTACTGGACAGTTGTCTTCAGTAGGAAGGTGGTCTATATTTATAGTTGGTTACTGGACAGTTGTCTTCAGTAGGAAGGTGGTCTCTACTATATTTATAGTTGGTTACTGGACAGTTGTCTCCTTTAGGAAGGTGGTCTATATTTATAGTTGGTTACTGGACAGTTGTCTTCAGTTGGAAGGTGGTCTATATTTATAGTTGGTTACTGGACAGTTGTCTCCAGTAGGAAGGTGGTCTCTACTATATTTATAGTTGGTTACTGGACAGTTGTCTTCAGTAGGAAGCTGGTCTATATTTATAGTTGGTTACTGGACAGTTGTCTTCAGTAGGAAGGTGGTCTATATTTATAGTTGGTTACTGGACAGTTGTCTTCAGTAGGAAGGTGGTCTATATTTATAGTTGGTTACTGGACAGTTGTCTCCAGTAGGAAGGTGGTCTATATGTATAGTTGGTTACTGGACAGTTGTCTTCAGTAGGAAGGTGGTCTATATTTATAGTTGGTTACTGGACAGTTGTCTCCAGTAGGAAGGTGGTCTCTACTATATGTATAGTTGGTTACTGGACAGTTGTCTTCAGTAGGAAGGTGGTCTATAGTTATAGTTGGTTACTGGACAGTTGTCTTCAGTAGGAAGGTGGTCTCTACTATATTTATAGTTGGTTACTGGACAGTTGTCTTCAGTAGGAAGGTGGTCTCTTCTATATGTATAGTTGGTTACTGGACAGTTGTCTTCAGTAGGAAGGTGGTCTCTACTATATGTATAGTTGGTTACTGGACAGTTGTCTTCAGTAGGAAGGTGGTCTATATTTATAGTTGGTTACTGGACAGTTGTCTTCAGTAGGAAGGTGGTCTCTACTATATGTATAGTTGGTTACTGGACAGTTGTCTTCAGTAGGAAGGTGGTCTATATTTATAGTTGGTTACTGGACAGTTGTCTCCAGTAGGAAGGTGGTCTATATTTATAGTTGGTTACTGGACAGTTGTCTTCAGTAGGAAGGTGGTCTATATTTATAGTTGGTTACTGGACAGTTGTCTTCAGTAGGAAGGTGGTCTCTACTATATTTATAGTTGGTTACTGGACAGTTGTCTCCTTTAGGAAGGTGGTCTATATTTATAGTTGGTTACTGGACAGTTGTCTTCAGTTGGAAGGTGGTCTATATTTATAGTTGGTTACTGGACAGTTGTCTTCAGTAGGAAGGTGATCTCTACTATATTTATAGTTGGTTACTGGACAGTTGTCTTCAGTAGGAAGGTGGTCTCTACTATATTTATAGTTGGTTACTGGACAGTTGTCTTCAGTAGGAAGGTGGTCTCTACTATATGTATAGTTGGTTATTGGACAGTTGTCTTCAGTAGGAAGCTGGTCTACATTTATAGTTGGTTACTGGACAGTTGTCTTCAGTAGGAAGGTCGTCTCTACTATATTTATAGTTGGTTACTGGACAGTTGTCTTCAGTAGGAAGGTGGTCTATATTTATAGTTGGTTACTGGACAGTTGTCTTCAGTAGGAAGGTCGTCTATATTTATAGTTGGTTACTGGACAGTTGTCTCCAGTAGGAAGGTGGTCTATATGTATAGTTGGTTACTGGACAGTTGTCTTCAGTAGGAAGGTGGTCTATATTTATAGTTGGTTACTGGACAGTTGTCTCCAGTAGGAAGGTGGTCTCTACTATATTTATAGTTGGTTACTGGACAGTTGTTTTCAGTAGGAAGCTGGTCTATATTTATAGTTGGTTACTGGACAGTTGTCTTCAGTAGGAAGGTCGTCTCTACTATATTTATAGTTGGTTACTGGACAGTTGTCTTCAGTAGGAAGGTGGTCTATATTTATAGTTGGTTACTGGACAGTTGTCTTCAGTAGGAAGGTGGTCTATATTTATAGTTGGTTACTGGACAGTTGTCTCCAGTAGGAAGGTGGTCTATATGTATAGTTGGTTACTGGACAGTTGTCTTCAGTAGGAAGGTGGTCTCTACTATATGTATAGTTGGTTACTGGACAGTTGTCTTCAGTAAGAAGATGGTCTCTACCAAATGTATAGTTGGTTACTGGACAGTTGTCTTCAGTAGGAAGGTGGTCTATATTTATAGTTGGATACTGGACAGTTGTCTCCAGTAGGAAGGTGGTCTCTACTATATTTATAGTTGGTTACTGGACAGTTGTCTTCAGTAGGAAGGTAGTCTATATTTATAGTTGGTTACTGGACAGTTGTCTCCAGTAGGAAGGTGGTCTCTGTCCAGTAACCTGGCAGACAGACAGACAGACAGACAGACAGACAGACAGACAGACAGACAGACAGACAGACAGACTTCACTGTATCACAATTCCAGTGGGTCAGAAGTTTCCATACACTAAGTTGACTGTGCCTTTAAACAGATTGGAAAAGTCCAGAAAATGATGTCATGGCTTTAAAGCTTCTGATAGGCTAATTGACATTATTTGAGTCAATTGGAGGTACCTGTGGATGTATTTCAAGGTACATCATCAAACTAAATGCGTCTTTGCTTGACATCATGGTAAAAATCAAAAGAAGTCTGGTTCATCCTTGGGAGCAATTTCCAAACGCCTGAATGTACCACGTTCATCTGTACAAACAATAGTACGCAAGTATAAACACCATGGGACCACACAACCGCCATACCACTCAGGAAAAAGACGCGTTCTGTTTCCTAGAGATGAACGTACTTTGGTGCGAAAAGTGCAAATCCCAGAACAACAGCAAAGGACCTTGTGAAGATGCTGGAGGAAACAGGTACAAAAGTATCTATATCCACAGTAAACGAGTCCTAGATCGACATAACCTGAAAGGCCACTCAGCAAGGAAGATGCCACTGCTCCAAAACCACCATAAAAAAGCCTGACTACGGTTTGCAACTGCACATGGGGTCAAATATCATACATTTTGGAGAAATGTCCTCTGGTCTGATGAAACAAAAACAGAACTGTTTGGCCATAATGACCATCGTTATGTTTGGAGGAAAAAGGGGGAGTCTTGCAAGCCGAAGAACAACATCCCAACCGTGAAGCACAGGGGTGGCAGCATCATGTTGTAGGGGTGCTTTGCTGCAGGAGGGACTGGTGCTCTTCACAAAATAGATGGCATCGTGAGGATGGAAAGTTATGTGGATATATTGAAACAACATCTCAAGACATCAGTCAGGAAGTTAAAGCTTGGTCGCAAATTAATGTTCCAAATGAACAATGACCCCAAGCATAGTTCTAAAGTTGTGGCAAATGGCTTAAGGACAACAAAGTCAAGGTATTGGAGTGGCCACAAAGCCCTGACCTCAATCCTATACGAAATTTGTAGGCAGAGCGGAAAAAACGTGTGCGAGCAAGGAGGCCTACAAACCTGACTCAGTTTCACCAGCTCTGTCAGGAGGAATGAGGGCTACAAACCTGACTCAGTTTCACCAGCTCTGTCAGGAGGAATGAGGTCTACAAACCTGACTCAGTTTCACCAGCTCTGTCAGGAGGAATGAGGGCTACAAACCTGACTCAGTTACACCAGCTCTGTCAGAAGGAATGAGGTCTACAAACCTGACTCAGTTACACCAGCTCTGTCAGGAGGAATGAGGGCTACATACCTGACTCAGTTACACCAGCTCTGTCAGGAGGAATGAGGTCTACAAACCTGACTCAGTTACACCAGCTCTGTCAGGAGGAATGAGGGCTACATACCTGACTCAGTTTCACCAGCTCTGTCAGGAGGAATGAGGTCTACAAACCTGACTCAGTTACACCAGCTCTGTCAGGAGGAATGAGGGCTACATACCTGACTCAGTTTCACCAGCTCTGTCAGGAGGAATGGGCCAAAATTCACCCAATTTATTGTGGGAAGCTTGTGGAAGGCTACCCGAAACGTTTGACCCAAGTTAAACAATTTAAAGGCAATGCTACCAAATACGAATTGAGTGTATGTAAACTTCTGCCCCACTGGGAATGCGATGAAAAAAATAAAAGCTGAAATAAATCATTATCTCTACTATTATTCTGACATTGCACATTCTTAAAATAAAGTGGTAATCCTAACTGACCTAAAACAGGGAATTTTTACCAGGATGAAATGTCAGGAATTGTGAAATCTGAGTTAAATTTTTTTTAGCTAAGGTGTATGTAAACTTCAGACTTCAACTGTATATACTGTAGGACGAGCCTGTACTAAAATACAGTATACACACATAAAGTGGATAAAACAGTATGTAAACATTATTAAAGTGACCAGAGCCCTGCGGTGCTGTAGGGGTCCTGGAGGGCAGGCAGGGTGGCCCTGGTGAAGCGTTGTGCCGACTGCACCACCCTCTGGAGAGCCCTGCGGTGCTGTAGATGTCCTGGAGGGCAGGCAGGGTGGCCCTGGTGAAGCGTTGTGCCGACTGCACCACCCTCTGGAGAGCCCTGCGGTGCTGTAGATGTCCTGGAGGGAAGGCAGGGTGGCCCTGGTGAAGCGTTGTGCCGACTGCACCACCCTCTGGAGAGCCCTGCGGTGCTGTAGGGGTCCTGGAGGGCAGGCAGGGTGGCCCTGGTGAAGCGTTGTGCCGACTGCACCACCCTCTGGAGAGCCCTGCGGTGCTGTAGATGTCCTGGAGGGCAGGCAGGGTGGCCCTGGTGAAGCGTTGTGCCGACTGCACCACCCTCTGGAGAGCCCTGCGTTGCTGTAGATGTCCTGGAGGGCAGGCAGGGTGGCCCTGGTGAAGCGTTGTGCCGACTGCACCACCCTCTGGAGAGCCCTGCGGTGCGGTAGATGTCCTGGAGGGCAGGCAGGGTGGCCCTGGTGAGGCGTTGTGCCGACTGCACCTCTGGATGTGATACTGCTCTCTGGAGTTCCTCTACTTTATTGCCCAGGGACTGAACTTTATCGAGCAATATACTCGGAAGCGATAGATGGTATGCACTCCGCCTGAGTCTGACTCGGGCCCCACTTCTCTCTGCGTTTTGGTTGCAGCCTCTGGGATGGACAGAGCTGTGACTCAGGAAGTTCAAACAAAGGATCGAGGAAGAAGAATTTCCGCTTGAACTTCGAATGAGTGGTCCTCTATCTACCTATCTACACTATGAGTGGTCCTCTATCTACCTATCTACACTATGAGTGGTCCTCTATCTACCTATCTACACTATGAGTGGTCCTCTATCTACCTATCTACACTATGAGTGGTCCTCTATCTACCTATCTACACTATGAGTGGTCCTCTATCTACCTATCCCCCTAACTAATGAGTGGTCCTCTATCTACCTATCTACACTATGAGTGGTCCTCTATCTACACTATGAGTGGTCCTCTATCTACCTATCCCCCTAACTAAAGAGACGTCCTCTATCTACCTATCTACCTATCCCCCTAACTAAAGAGAGGTCCTCTATCTACCTATCTACACTATGAGTGGACCTCTATCTACCTATCTACACTATGACATTTACATTACATTTAAGTCATTTAGCAGACGCTCTTATCCAGAGCGACTTACAAATTGGTGAATTCACCTTCTGACATCCAGTGGAACAGCCACTTACAATAGTGCATCTAAATCATTTAAGGGGGGTGAGAAGGATTACTTATCCTATCCTAGGTATTCCTTGAAGAGGTGGGGTTTCAGGTGTCTCCGGAAGGTGGTGATTGACTCTGCTGTCCTGGCGTCGTGAGGCGTCTATGAGTGGTCCTCTATCTACCTATCTACCTATCCCCCTAACTAATGAGTGGACCTCTATCTACCTATCTACCTATCCCCCTAACTAATGAGTGGTCCTCTATCTACCTTTATCCCCCTAACTAATGAGTGGTACTCTATCTACCTATCCCCCTAACTAATGAGTGGACCTCTATCTACCTATATCCCCCTAACTAATGAGTGGTCCTCTATCGTCCTATCCCCCTAACTAATGAGTGGTCCTCTATCAACCTATCCCCCCTAACTAATGAGTGGTCCTCTATCAACCTATCCCCCCTAACTAATGAGTGGTCCTCTATCTACCTATCCAACTAATGAGTGGTCCTCTATCTACCTATCCCCCTAACTAATGAGTGGTCCTCTATCTACCTATCCCCCTAACTAATGAGTGGTCCTCTATCTACCTATCCCCCTAACTAATGAGTGGTCCTCTATCTACCTATATCCCCCTAACTAATGAGTGGTTCTCTATCTACCTATCCCCCTAACTAATGAGTGGTCCTCTATCTACCTATCCCCCTAACTAATGAGTGGTCCTCTATCTACCTTTATCCCCCTAACTAATGAGTGGTCCTCTATCTACCTATCCAACTAATGAGTGGTCCTCTATCTACCTATCCAACTAATGAGTGGTCCTCTATCTACCTATCCAACTAATGAGTGGTCCTCTATCTACCTATCCCCCCTAACTAATGAGTGGTCATCTATCGACCTATCCCCCTAACTAATGAGTGGTCCTCTATCGACCTATCCCCCCTAACTAATCCAGTTAGACCTCTATCTACCTATCCCCCTAACTAATACAGTTAGACCTCTATCTACCTATCCCCCCTAACTAATACAGTTAGACCTCTATCTACCTATCCCCCCTAACTAATCCAGTTAGACCTCTATCTACCTATCCCCCTAACTAATCAAGTTAGACCTCTATCTACCTATCCCCCTAACTAATCCAGTTAGCCCTCTATCTGCCTATCCCCCCTAACTAATGAGTGGTCCTCTATCTACCTATCCAACTAATGAGTGGTCCTCTATCTACCTATCCCCCTAACTAATGAGTGGTCATCTATCGACCTATCCCCCTAACTAATGAGTGGTCCTCTATCGACCTATCCCCCCTAACTAATCCAGTTAGACCTCTATCTACCTATCCCCCTAACTAATACAGTTAGACCTCTATCTACCTATCCCCCTAACTAATACAGTTAGACCTCTATCTACCTATCCCCCCTAACTAATCCAGTTAGACCTCTATCTACCTATCCCCCTAACTAATCAAGTTAGACCTCTATCTACCTATCCCCCTAACTAATCCAGTTAGCCCTCTATCTGCCTATCCCCCTAACTAATGAGTGGTCCTCTATCTACCTATCCCCCTAACTACTCCAGTTAGACCTCTGTCTACCTATCCCCCTAACTAATGAGTGGACCTCTATCTACCTATCCCCTCTAACTAATCCAGTTCGACCTCTATCTACCTATCCCCCTAACTAATCCAGTTCGACCTCTATCTACCTATCCCCTAACTAATCCAGTTAGACCTCTATCTACCTATCCCCCCTAACTAATCCAGTTAGACCTCTATCTACCTATCCCCTAACTAATCCAGTTAGACCTCTATCTACCTATCCCCCTAACTAATCAAGTTAGATCTCTATCTACCTATCCCCCCTAACTAATCCAGTTAGACCTCTATCTACCTATCCCCCCTAACTAATCCAGTTAGACCTCTATCTACCTATCCCCCCTAACTAATCCAGTTAGACCTCTGTCTACATATCCCCCTAACTAATGAGTGGACCTCTATCCTCCTATCCCTCTAACTAATCCAGTTAGACCTCTATCTACCTATCCCCCCTAACTAATCCAGTTAGACCTCTATCTACCTATCCCCCTAACTAATCCAGTTAGATCTCTATCTACCTATCCCCCCTAACTAATCCAGTTAGACCTCTATCTACCTATCCCCCCTAACTAATCCAGTTAGACCTCTATCTACCTATCCCCCCTAACTAATCCAGTTAGACCTCTGTCTACATATCCCCCTAACTAATGAGTGGACCTCTATCCTCCTATCCCTCTAACTAATCCAGTTAGACCTCTATCCACCTATCCCCCCTAACTAATCCAGTTAGACCTCTATCTACCTATCCCTCTTACTAATCCAGTTAGATCTCTATCTACCTATCCCCCCTAACTAATCCAGTTAGACCTCTATCTACCTATCCCCCCTAACTAATCCAGTTAGACCTCTATCTACCTATCCCCCCTAACTAATCCAGTTAGACCTCTGTCTACATATCCCCCTAACTAATGAGTGGACCTCTATCCTCCTATCCCTCTAACTAATCCAGTTAGACCTCTATCTACCTATCCCTCTTACTAATCCAGTTAGACCTCAGCCTGGCATCTTACCTCCCTCCTCCCTCAACAGCAAATCTGTTCTATTCGATAAGCCCCCGTTATGAGAGTGTTTTCATGGGCGTGTGCAGGGGAGTGTGTGTGCGTGTGCTTGTGTGTGTGAGAGAATCAATTAACTCAGGATCTCTGCACTCTGCATCTGTGACAAATGATGTGGTTCCAAATAAAGGATTGTAATGTGCATGTCAGCTAGGTGCAGGCTACTCTCTCCTCATCCTGTCTCTCCTTACCCTCCCGCTCTACCCTCCCTCTCTATACCCCAAATAAAGGATTGTAATGTGCATGTCAGCTAGGTGCAGGCTACTCTCTCCTCATCCTGTCTCTCCTTACCCTCCTCGCTCTACCCCTCCCTCTCTATACCCCAAATAAAGGATTGTAATGTGCATGTCAGCTAGGTGCAGGCTACTCTCTCCTCATCCTGTCTCTCCTTACCCTCCCGCTCTACCCCTCCCTCTCTATACCCCAAATAAAGGATTGTAATGTGCATGTCAGCTAGGTGCAGGCTACTCTCTCCTGATCCTGTCTCTCCTTACCCTCCCGCTCTACCCCTCCCTCTCTATACCCCAAATAAAGGATTGTAATGTGCATGTCAGCTAGGTGCAGGCTACTCTCTCCTCATCCTGTCTCTCCTTACCCTCTCGCTCTACCCCTCCCTCTCTATACCCCAAATAAAGGATTGTAATGTGCATGTCAGCTAGGTGCAGGCTACTCTCTCCTCATCCTGTCTCTCCAGTTAGTTGCTCAGCTGCTGGAATTATTAGGCTAGGTAAATAAATATGGCGCACATAATCCCATCCCCCAGTCCCAGTTAGAAGATATTATTAGGCTAGGTAAATAAATATGGCACACATAATCCCATCCCCCCCCCGTCCCAGTTAGATGAGATTATTAGGCTAGGTAAATAAATATGGCACACATAATCCCATCCCCCAGTCCCAGTTAGATGAGATTATTAGGCTAGGTAAATAAATATGGCACACATAATCCCATCCCATACGTCCCAGTTAGATGAGATTATTAGGCTAGGTAAATAAATATGGCACACATAATCCCATCCCCCAGTCCCAGTTAAATGATATTATTAGGCTAGGTAAATAAATATGGCACACATAATCCCATCCCCCCGTCCCAGTTAGATGATATTATTAGGCTAGGTAAATAAATATGACACACATAATCCCATCCCCCAGTCCCAGTTAGATGAGATTATTAGGCTAGGTAAATAAATATGACACACATAATCCCATCCCCCCGTCCCAGTTAGATGATATTATTAGGCTAGGTAAATAAATATGACACACATAATCCCATCCCATCCCCCCGTCCCAGTTAGATGATATTATTAGGCTAGGTAAATAAATATGACACACATAATCCCATCCCCCCGTCCCAGTTAGATGATATTATTAGGCTAGGTAAATAAATATGACACACATAATCCCATCCCCCAGTCCCAGTTAGATGAGATTATTAGGCTAGGTAAATAAATATGACACACATAATCCCATCCCCCCCGTCCCAGTTAGATGAGATTATTAGGCTAGGTAAATAAATATGGCACACATAATCCCATCCCCCCCGTCCCAGTTAGATGAGATTATTAGGCTAGGTAAATAAATATGACACACATAATTCCATCCCCCCCTGTCCCAGTTAGATGAGATTAGTTGACAGATACTGTACTGAGTCCCATCAATATACAGACTTCCAGACGCATACAGACCAAGGTCTGTCTGTCTGTCTCTGTCTGTCTGTCCATCTGTCTATCCTTCAACTCAACACAGAACAATCAAGTTTTTCACACAATGTATATTTTATGTCCCGGAATCAGAAAAGCATAGTGCTGACCTCATAGACATGGACATGGGGAGGGACACATTTAAATAAACAGTGCCATCTATTTAGTAGAGAGAGAGTGTTTATAATGAATTCACATCGCAGCAATAACCCACGGCTGGACATTCTCAGGGTACAGAGGAGAGATAGAGAGAGATTATGCTCACACACACACAGATGGGCAGAAGGCGTGGAGGGGGATACCAGGAAATGGACTGAATGCAATTTGTCCCAAAAAAGAAAGAATATCAAAGCATTCTGCACTCTCTTTTAATCTCTCTCCTCTTCTGTCAGTTTCATGTCTCTGCTCTCCTCTTCTGTGCCAATTTAATCTTTCTCTCCTCTTCTGTCAGTTTAATCTCTCTCCTCTTCTGTCAGTTTCATGTCTCTGCTCTCCTCTTCTGTGTCAATTTAATCTTTCTCTCCTCTTCTGTCAGTTTAATCTCTCTCCTCTTCTGTCAGTTTCATGTCTCTGCTCTCCTCTTCTGTGTCAGTTTAATCTCTCTCCTCTTCTGTCAGTTTAATATCTCTCCTCTTCTGTGTCAGTTTAATCTCTCTGCTCTCCTCTTCTGTGTCAGTTTAATCTCTCTCTCCTCTTCTGTCAGTTTAATCTCTCTGCTCTACTGTCAATTTAATCTCTCTCCTCTTCTGTCAATTTAATCTCTCTCCCCTTCTGTCAATTTAATCTCTCTGCTCTTCTGTCAGTTTCATGTCTCTCTCCTCTTCTGTGTCAGTTTCATGTCTCTCTCTTCTTCTGTGTCAGTTTCATGTCTCTCTGCTCTCCTTTCCTGTGTCAGTTTCATGTCTCTCTCCTCTTCTGTCAGTTTTATGTCTCTCTCCTCTTCTGTGTCAGTTTCATGTCTCTCTCTTCTTCTGTGTCAGTTTCATGTCTCTCTTCTTCTGTCAGTTTCATGTCTCTCTCCTCTCCTGTGTCAGTTTCATGTCTCTCTGCTCTCCTCTCCTGTGTCAGTTTCATGTCTCTCTGCTCTCCTCTCCTGTGTCAGTTTCATGTATCTCTCCTCTTCTGTCAGTTTCATGTCTCTCTCCTCTCCTGTGTCAGTTTCATGTATCTCTCCTCTTCTGTCAGTTTTATGTCTCTCTCTTCTTCTGTGTCAGTTTCATGTCTCTCTCTTCTTCTGTCAGTTTCATGTCTCTCTCCTCTTCTGTCAGTTTCATGTCTCTCTCTTCTTCTGTGTCAGTTTCATGTCTCTCTGCTCTCCTCTCCTGTGTCAGTTTCATGTATCTCTCCTCTTCTGTCAGTTTCATGTCTCTCTCCTCTCCTGTGTCAGTTTCATGTATCTCTCCTCTTCTGTCAGTTTTATGTCTCTCTCTTCTTCTGTGTCAGTTTCATGTCTCTCTCTTCTTCTGTCAGTTTCATGTCTCTCTCCTCTTCTGTCAGTTTCATGTCTCTGCTCTCCTCTTCTGTGTCAGTTTAATCTCTCTCTCCTCTTCTGTCAATTTAATCTCTCTCCTCTTCTGTCAATTTAATCTCTCTGCTCTTCTGTCAGTTTCATGTCTCTCCTCTTCTGTCAGTTTCATGTCTCTCTCCTCTTCTGTCAGTTTCATGTCTCTCTCCTCTTCTGTCAGTTTCATGTCTCCCTCCTCTTCTGTGTCAGTTTCATGTCTCTCTCCTCTTCTGTGTCAGTTTCATGTCTCTCTCTTCTTCTGTGTCAGTTTCATGTCTCTCTGCTCTCCTTTCCTGTGTCAGTTTCATGTCTCTCTCCTCTCCTGTGTCAGTTTCATGTCTCTCTCCTCTTCTGTCAGTTTTATGTCTCTCTCCTCTTCTGTCAGTTTCATGTCTCTCTCTTCTTCTGTGTCAGTTTCATGTCTCTCTGCTCTCCTCTCCTGTCAGTTTCATGTTTCTCTGCTCTCCTCTCCTGTTTCAGTTTCATGTCTCTCTGCTCTCCTCTCCTGTCAGTTTCATGTTTCTCTGCTCTCCTCTCCTGTTTCAGTTTCATGTCTCTCTGCTCTCCTCTCCTGTCAGTTTCATGTTTCTCTGCTCTCCTCTCCTGTGTCAGTTTCATGTCTCTCTCCTCTTCTGTCAGTTTTATGTCTCTCTCCTCTTCTGTCAGTTTCATGTCTCTCTCCTCTCCTGTGTCAGTTTCATGTCTCTCTCCTCTTCTGTCAGTTTTATGTCTCTCTCCTCTTCTGTCAGTTTCATGTCTCTCTCCTCTCCTGTGTCAGTTTCATGTCTCTCTCCTCTCCTGTGTCAGTTTCATGTCTCTCTCCTCTCCTGTGTCAGTTTCATGTCTCTCTCCTCTCCTGTGTCAGTTTCATGTCTCTCTGCTCTCCTCTCCTGTCAGTTTCATGTTTCTCTGCTCTCCTCTCCTGTGTCAGTTTCATGTCTCTCTCCTCTCCTGTGTCAGTTTCATGTCTATACCAACCAAGAAAATCCTACTTTAATAGTTTGGGCCAGGCCTGGGCAGTTTGAGTTTCATCTAGCAGATGTACAGTGGGGAGAACAAGTATTTGGGGTGTCAGGGTAGACTAGTAGTTAGAGCGCTGGACTAGTAACTGGAAGGTTGCAAGTTCAAACCCCTGAGCTGACAAGGTACAAATCTGTTGTTCTGCCCCTGAACAGGCAGTTAACCCACTGTTCCTAGACTGTCATTGAAAATATGAATTTGTTCTTAACTGACTTGCCTGGTTAAATAAAGGTTAATTTTGCAGGTTTTCCTACTTACAAAACATGTTGAGGTCTGTAATTTTTATCATAGGTACACTTCAACTGTGAGAGACAGAATCTAAATCCAAAATCCAGAAAATCACATTGTATGATTTTTAAGTAATTAATTTGCATTTTATTGCATGACATAAGTATTTGATACATCAGAAAAGCAGAACTTAATATTTGGTACAGAGAGCTTTGTTTGCAATTACAGAGATCATACGTTTCCTGTATTTCTTCACCAGGTTTGCACACACTGCAGCAGGGATTTTGGCTCACTCCTCCATACAGACCTTCTCCAGATCCGTCAGGTTTCATGGGCTGTCGCTGGGCAATACGGACTTTTAGCTCCCTCCAAAGATTTTCTATTAGGTTCAGGTCTGGAGACTGGCTAGGCCACTCCAGGACCTTGAGATGCTTTTTACGGAGCCACTCCTTAGTTTCCCTGGCTGTGTGTTTCGGGTCGTTGTCATGCTGGAAGACCCAGCCATGACCCATCTTCAATGTTCTTACTGAGGGAAGCAGGTTGTTGGCCAAAATCTTGCGATACATGGCCCCATCCACCCCCCCCCCCCCCCCTCAATATGGTGCAGTCGTCCTGTCCCCTTTGCAGAAAAGCATCCCCAAAGAATGATGTTTCCACCTCCATGCGTCAGGGTTGGGATGGTGTCCTTGGGGTTGTACTCATCCTTCTTCTTCCTCCAAACACGGCGAGTGGAGTTTAGACCAAAAAGCTCTATTTTTGTCTCATCAGACCACATGACCTTCTCCCATTCCTCCTCTGGATCATCCAGATGGTCATTGGCAAACTTCAGACGGGCCTGGACATGCGCTGGCTTGAGCAGGGGGACCATGCGTGCGCTGCAGGATTTTAATCCATGACGGCATGGTGTGTTACTAATGGTTTTCTTTGAGACTGTGGTCCCAGCTCTCTTCAGGTCATTCACCAGGTTCTGCGTGTAGTTCTGGGCTGATCCCTCACCTTCCTCATGATCATTGATGCCCCACGAGGTGAGATCTTGCATGGAGCCCCAGACCGAGGGTGATTGACCGTCATCTTGAACATCTTCCATTTTCTAATAATTGCGCCAACAGTTGTTGCCTTCTCACCAAGCTGCTTGACTATTGTCCTGTAGCCCATCCCGGCCTTGTGCAGGTCTACAATTTTATCCCTGATGTCCTTACACAGCTCTCTGGTCTTGGCCATTGTGGAGAGGTTGGAGTCTGTTTGATTGAGTGTGTGGACAGGTGTTTTTTATACAGGTAAATAGTTCAAACAGGTGCAGTTAATACAGGTAATGAGTGGAGAACAGGGGGGCTTCTTAAAGAAAAACTAACAGGTCTGTGAGAGCCGGAATTCTTACTGGTTGGTCGGTGATCAAATGTCATGCAATAAAATGCAAAATAATTACTTAAAAATCAGACAATGTGATGTTCTGGATGTTTGTTTTAGATTCCGTCTCTCACAGTTGAAGTGTACCTATGATAAAAATTACAGACCTCTACATGCTTTGTAAGTAGGAAAACCTGCAAAATCGGCAGTGTATCAAATACTTGTTCTCCCCACTGTATATTGTTTCTCTCAAGGTTTCGACTGTTTGGACGTTGGATGACATTATAAACAAGCGGGCGGTGCTGGGCTGTGGACGCTGAGCCACTAATTGGTCTAATTGTTAGCAGTTGTCTACAGGGATCCAGCCTAGGGCTGGGCTGCACACACACACACACACACACACGCGCACGCACGCACGCACACACACACACACACACACACACACACACACACGGGTTGTATTGCAGCATTGGAGCAGTGCTGTGATTACAGGTTTAAAGACTTCCTTTGTGTGTTTATGTCCCAGATAGGCTTCAAACGGCCATGATTAGATATATGAGAGATTTGGGGATGGGAAAAGGATTGGCATGGAGAGGGGGAGGCAGGAGAGATGGGACAGCAGAGGAGAGACAGAGTGAAGTATGTCCTCTCTTTTCACGGAATTTTGGCCGACTCAGCTGAGGGTAGTGTTTCTCTCTTTCTTTTAGACACTCATTTTCCATCCAAGATATGATCTGTTTTATATCGAGATACAGAGGGACAGCAGTTCTCTTTCAGTGATTACATGGTTCTAAGGGATGGTACGTCAGAGAGGTTTAAGAGGGCAGTTGGTGTTATTTCCTGGGTCAGTCTCTAAAAGCACAGTATCACAACACATTATCACAACACAGTGTCACAACACAGTATGACAACACAGTGTCACAACACATTATCACAACACAGTTTCACAACACAGTATCACAACACATTATCCAACACAGTATCACAACACAGTATCACTACACATTATTCAACACGGTGTCACAACACAGTATCACAACACAATATCACAACACAGTATCACAACACATTATCCAACACAGTATCATAACACATTATCACAACACAGTATCACAACACATTATCACAACAAAGTGTCGCAACACATTATCACAACACATTATCAGCACACATTATCACAACACATTATCACAACACAGTATCACAACACATTATCACAACACAGTATCACAACACAATATCACAACACAGTATCACAACACAGTATCACAACACATTATCACAACACATTATCACAACACAATATCCAACACAGTATCACAACACAATATCACAACACAGTATCACAAGACATTATACAACACAGTATTCCACACATTATCCAACACAGTATCACAACACATTATCCAACACAGTGTCACAACACAGTATCACAACTCAATAGCACAACACAGTATCACAACACAATATCACAACACAGTATCACAACACATTATCCAACACAGTATCACAACACATTATTCAACACAGTATCACAACACAGTATCACAACACATTATACAACACAGTATCACAACACATTATACAACACAGTATCACAACACAGTATCACAACACATTATACAACACAGTATCACAACACAGTATCACAACACATTATCCAACACAGTATCACAACACATTATCACAACACAGTATCACAACACATTATCCAACACAGTATCACAACACAGTATCACAACACATTATCACAAAACAGTATCACAACACAGTATCACAACACATTATCCAACACAGTATCACAACACATTATCCAACACAGTATCACAACACAGTATCACAACACAGTATCACAACACATTATCCAACACAGTATCACAACACAGTATCACAACACATTATCACAACACAGTATCACAACACAGTATCACAACACAGTATCACAACACAGTATCACAACACAGTATCACAACACAGTATCACAACACATTATACAACACAGTATCACAACACACAACACATTATATACAACACAGTATCACAACACACAACACAGTATCACAACACATTATCACAACACAGTATCACAACACATTATCACAACACAGTATCACAACACATTATCCAACACAGTATCACAACACAGTATCACAACACATTATCACAACACAGTATCACAACACAGTATCACAACACATTATCCAACACAGTATCACAACACATTATCCAACACAGTATCACAACACAGTATCACAACACAGTATCACAACACATTATCCAACACAGTATCACAACACAGTATCACAACACATTATCACAACACAGTATCACAACACAGTATCACAACACAGTATCACAACACATTATCACAACACAGTATCACAACACAGTATCACAACACAGTATCACAACACATTATACAACACAGTATCACAACACATTATACAACACAGTATCACAACACATTATCCAACACATTATCACAACACAGTATCACAACACATTATCACAACACAGTATCACAACACAGTATCCAACACAGTATCACAACACAGTATCACAACACATTATCACAACACAGTATCACAACACAGTATCACAACACATTATCCAACACAGTATCACAACACATTATCCAACACAGTATCACAACACAGTATCACAACACAGTATCACAACACATTATCACAACACAGTATCACAACACAGTATCACAACACATTATCACAACACAGTATCACAACACAGTATCACAACACATTATCACAACACAGTATCACAACACAGTATCACAACACATTATCCAACACAGTATCACAACACATTATCCAACACAGTATCACAACACAGTATCACAACACAGTATCACAACACATTATCCAACACAGTATCACAACACAGTATCACAACACATTATCACAACACAGTATCACAACACAGTATCACAACACAGTATCACAACACAGTATCACAACACATTATCACAACACAGTATCACAACACAGTATCACAACACAGTATCACAACACATTATACAACACAGTATCACAACACATTATACAACACAGTATCACAACACAGTATCACAACACATTATCACAACACAGTATCACAACACAGTATCCAACACAGTATCACAACACAGTATCACAACACATTATCACAACACAGTATCACAACACAGTATCACAACACATTATCCAACACAGTATCACAACACATTATCCAACACAGTATCACAACACAGTATCACAACACAGTATCACAACACATTATCCAACACAGTATCACAACACAGTATCACAACACATTATCACAACACAGTATCACAACACAGTATCACAACACATTATCACAACACAGTATCCAACACAGTATCACAACACAGTATCACAACACATTATCACAACACAGTATCACAACACAGTATCACAACACATTATCCAACACAGTATCACAACACATTATCCAACACAGTATTACAACACAGTATCACAACACAGTATCACAACACATTATCCAACACAGTATCACAACACAGTATCACAACACATTATCACAACACAGTATCACAACACAGTATCACAACACATTATACAACACAGTATCACAACACAGTATCACAACACATTATCCAACACAGTATCACAACACATTATCCAACACAGTATCACAACACAGTATCACAACACAGTATCACAACACATTATCACAACACAGTATCACAACACATTATCACAACACAGTATCACAACACAGTATCACAACACAGTGTCACAACACAGTATCACAAATTGCTTACTAGAAATATGTACCAGGCACAATATGTTTTACTTTTTTTGTGTACAGGACACTATTTTCTTCATAACACATTTTCAATTGTCAATACACCAACACAGCTGGATCATTTACAAACACTGCCATGACTCTGTGGTGATCTGTCCCCATTTGATCTGTAATGTTGGCCTCATTCCCTAGAAATGCAGCTGGAGAATCATGCAGCTATATTTTGTCACCTCAATAGCTGAATAGCTGAATTAGTTACATTTCTAGAAGGCACTCGCAACTGAAAAAGGCATATATTTATTTTTGTCCCTTTAAAACATTGCAATCACTTTGTCTTACCCATAAAAGTATTGTGATTATATAGGAGGTTTTATTTGTCATAAGAAGGCTGTTGGAGTTCATAAGACATTACACGCTATGCTCAGGCAAGGCAGAGGCTTTCATCTCTCCCCAGTCAGCTGACTTTCCAGCCTTTAGCTCCGTGGGCTATGCTCTGCTGAGGTGGGAACAGTCGGTGGCGGGGTGTTAACGCGAGACGGTAACGGTTCAGCAGCACACCGCCCAGGCAGCCACCCACTGAAGGAGGGAAAGAGCGTGAAATCCTGAGCACCTGGTGGCAGTTTCTACACAAGTGTCTGCAGCTGGTGCTCTGAGTCTGCAGCAACACAGCCAGCTGTGCTCCCTTCCTCCCTCTCCTTCCCTCCTTCCCTCCCTCCCTCCCTCCTCAGTATAACACTATAGAGTGTCTGACAGAGGGTAGGCTATAGGTAGGAAGAACTGGGCCTGGACTGAAAACTATAGGTTTTCTAATTAGGCAGCTAATTAGAAAACCAGATGTGTGTGTGCCAGTTTTGACCCATTCAGTGACTGTACTGTTCTGAGTAGAACATTAGAAAGTTAGTGGCGTGATCACTACAGTTGTAGAGGACTGTAACTGTTCCTGATGACCAGCCTGAAGTCACACCTGTCTGATTGACATCATTCACTTGGTGAGACCTTCCATTCACATGACATTTTAGTCATTCAGCAGATGCTCTTATCCAGATCGACTTACAGTAAGATAGGTGAGACAAACACATACAGTATAGTAAGTACATTTTCTGTCTCTCAGGCTACCCTCTCAGCTCCTGCTCTCTGTCCCTCTCAGCTCCTGCTCTCTGTCCCTCTCAGCCAATGCTGTCTGTCCCTCTCAGCCAATGCTGTCTGTCCCTCTCAGCCCCTGCTGTCTGTCCCTCTCAGCCCCTGCTGTCTGTCCCTCTCAGCCCCTGCTCTCTGTCCCTCTCAGCTCCTGCACTCTGTCCCTCTCAGCCCCTGCTGTCTGTCCCTCTCAGCCCCTGCTCTCTGTCCCTCTCAGCCCCTGCTCTCTGTCCCTCTCAGCCCCTGTTCTCTGTCCCTCTTAGCCCCTGCTCTCTGTCCCTCTCAGCCCCTGCTCTCTGTCCCTCTCAGCTCCTGCACTCTGTCCTCTCAGCCCCTGCTCTCTGTCCCTCTCAGCCCCTGCTCTCTGTCCCTCTCAGCCCCTGCTCTCTGTCCCTCTTAGCTCCTGCTCTCTGTCCCTCTCAGCCCCTGCTCTCTGTCCTTCTCAGCCCCTGCACTCTGTCCCCTCAGCCCCTGCTGTCTGTCCCTCTCAGCTCCTGCTCTCTGTCCCTCTCAGCCCCTGCTCTCTGTCCCTCTCAACCCCCGCTCTCTGCTCAACCCCGTCTGTCCCTCTCAGCCCCTGCTGTCTGTCCCTCTCAGCCCCTGCTGTCTGTCCCTCTCAGCCCCTGCTCTCTGTCCCTCTCAGCTCCTGCTCTCTGTCCCTCTCAGCCCCTGCTCTCTGTCCTTCTCAGCCCCTGCACTCTGTCCCTCTCAGCCCCTGCTCTCTGTCCCTCTCAGCCCCTACTCTCTGTCCCTCTCAGCCCCTGCTCTCTGTCCCTCTCAGCCCCCGCTGTCTGTCCCTCTCAACCCCCGCTCTCTGTCCCTCTCAGCCCCTTCTCTCTGTCCCTCTCAGCCCCTACTCTCTGTCCCTCTCAGCCCCCGCTGTCTGTCCCTCTCAACCCCGCTCTCTGTCCCTCTCAGCCCTACTCTCTGTCCCTCTCAGCCCCTACTCTCTGTCCCTCTCAGCCCCTGCTCTCTGTCCCTCTCAGCCCCTACTCTCTGTCCCTCTCAGCCCCTGCTCTCTGTCCCTCTCAGCCCCCGCTGTCTGTCCCTCCCAACCCCCGCTCTCTGTCCCTCTCAGCCCCTGCTCTCTGTCCCTCTCAGCCCCTGCTCTCTGTCCCTCTCAACCCCCTGCTCTCTGTCCCTCTCAGCCCCTGCTCTCTGTCCCTCTCAACCCCTGCTCTCTGTCCCTCTCAGCCCCTGCTCTCTGTCCCTCTCCAACCCCTGCTCTCTGTCCCTCTCAGCCCCTGCTCTCTGTCCCTCTCAGCCCCTACTCTCTGTCCCTCTCAGCCCTGCTCTCTGTCCCTCTCAGCCCCCGCTCTCTGTCCCTCTCAGCCCCTACTCTCTGTCCCTCTCAGACCCTGCTCTCTGTCCCTCTCAGCCCCTTCTCTCTGTCCCTCTCAGACCCTGCTCTCTGTCCTCTCAGCCCCCGCTCTCTGTCCCTCTCAGCCCCTACTCTCTGTCCCTCTCAGCCCCTACTCTCTGTCCCTCTCAGACCCTGTCTCTGTCCTCTCCAGCCCCTGCTCTCTGTCCCTCTCAGCCCCTGCTCTCTGTCCCTCTCAACCCCTGCTCTCTGTCCCTCTCAGCCCCTGCTCTCTGTCCCTCTCCACCCCTGCTCTCTGTCCTCTCAGACCCTGCTCTCTGTCCCTCTCAGCCCCTGCTCTCTGTCCCTCTCAGCCCCTGCTCTCTGTCCCTCTCAGACCCTGCTCTCTGTCCCTCTCAGCCCTGCTCTCTGTCCCTCTCAGCCCCCGCTCTGTCCCTCTCTCAACCCCTGCTCTCTGTCCCTCTCAACCCTGCTCTGTCCCTCTCAGCCCCTGCTCTCTGTCCCTCTCCACCCCTGCTCTCTGTCCCTCTCAGCCCTGCTCTCTGTCCCTCTCAGCCCCTGCTCTCTGTCCCTCTCAGACCCTGCTCTCTGTCCCCTCTCAGCCCTGCTCCTCTGTCCCTCTCAGCCCCCGCTCTCTGTCCCCTCAGCCCCCGCTCTCTGTCCCTCTCAGCCCCCGCTCTCTGTCCCTCTCAACCCCTGCTCTCTGTCCCTCTCAGACCCTGCTCTCTGTCCCTCTCAGACCCTGCTCTCTGTCCCTCTCAACCCCTGCTCTCTGTCCCTCTCAACCCCTGCTCTCTGTCCCTCTCAACCCCTGCTCTCTGTCCCTCTCAGACCCTGCTCTCTGTCCCTCTCAGACCCTGCTCTCTGTCCCTCTCAGCCCCTACTCTCTGTCCCTCTCAGACCCTGCTCTCTGTCCCTCTCAGCCCCTGCTCTCTGTCCCTCTCCACCCCTGCTCTCTGTTCCATGGAGGTGTGGACAATTAATAACCCCAGTTACTTCCTGTCTTAATGACTGACACACCGGGCATTAAAAGGTGGCAGAGGGTCGAAGGGCACTGGGCTCTGTCAACTAGGGCACATCACACCACTGTCTGTCACTCATTAATCAGGACAACAAGGAGGTGTGTGTGTGTGTGTGTGTGTGTGTGTGTGTGTGTGTGTGTGTGTGTGTGTAAGAGAGAGAGGGGGATGAGCGAGGGAAAAGGAAGGAGTATTTCTTATATAGAGGGGAGACGAGAGACAGAATTGTGACGGAATCAACTAGCTGGTACAGTAAGTCAGGAAGCTGAAGAGAATATATCCTGGGGTGGTGGGGGATATAGTGGGAACTACATAACATCACTACATAACAAGAGAATATATATCCTGAGGGTGGTGGATATAGTGGGAACTACATAACATCACTACATAACAAGAGAATATATATCCTGGGGGTGGTGGATATAGTGGGAACTACATAACATCACTACATAACAAGAGAATATATATCCTGGGGGTGGTGGGGGATATAGTGGGAACTACATAACATCATTACATAACAAGATAATATATATCCTGGGGTGGTGGGGGATATAGTGGGAACTACATAACATCACTACATAACAAGATAATATATATCCTGAGGGTGGTGGGGGATAGTAGTGGGAACTACATAACATCACTACATAACAAGAGAATATATATCCTGGGGGTGGTGGTGGATATAGTGGGAACTACATAACATCACTACATAACAAGATAATATATATCCTGGGGTGGTGGGGGATATAGTGGGAACTACATAACATCACTACATAACAAGAGAATATATCCTGGGGTGTGGGGGATATAGTGGGAACTACATAACATCACTACATAACAAGATAATATATATCCTAAGGGTGGTGGGGGATACAGTGGGAACTACATAACATCACTACATAACAAGAGAATATATATCCTGAGGGTGGTGGGGGATATAGTGGGAACTACATAACATCACTACATAACAAGATAATATATATCCTGGGGGTGGTGGGGGATATAGTGGGAACTACATAACATCACTACATAACAAGATAATATATATCCTGGGGGTGGTGGGGGATATAGTGGGAACTACATAACATCACTACATAACAAGAGAATATATATCCTGAGGGTGGTGGGGATATAGTGGGAACTACATAACATCACTACATAACAAGATAATATATCCTGGGGGTGGTGGGGGATATAGTGGGAACTACATAACATCACTACATAACAAGAGAATATATATCCTGGGGGTGGTGGGGGATATAGTGGGAACTACATAACATCACTCCTAATGCACTACATAACATGTCTCAGTAAGAAAC